>NW_013525543.1:0-1472 GCF_000836215.1 Papilio polytes
CTTAACACCGGCTCCGGGGGGAGGCGCGCCTCTAGGTCTTCAAGGCGGGCGTTAATCAGCCCGCCTACTGATTCCAGGAGGTCGCGCCTCATGCCCTCCATTGCCCTTTTAAGGGCCCCCTCGAAATCGGGCTGTTGTGCCGTTTCCACGGTCCTCGGGGCCTCAGTAGGCTTTCGCGCCTCGTAGGCCTGCTTAAACGCACGCAGCTCCGAGCGGACAATGTCCAGCTCGCGAGACAAACGCGCATTATCCGCCCGGAGCCGGCGTTGTTCCACTTCCGGGGTCATCGCCCGGAGACCCTCAACTGCATCAATAACGCCCTGTGTGGCCCGGTTAATTTGACCCCACACAGTCCCCTTCAGGTGCCCGCTCTTCTTAACTTCGCCCTGTATCTTCGCAATGTTCATAAGGGCCTCAGCAGCGAGGGCCTCCACCGTTGCGGCTGGGGTAGTAGGGGTCTCGTCGTCCAACATGGTGGCGAGTATGGGACTCGTCACTCTCCCCTTAGGGCGGTAGGAGGGATCGGACTCCTCCCCCTCACTCAGGACTCCCTCAGCGAGGTAGTCCTTTGCCCCCTTCAAGAAGGCATGCGCCCCAATCGGGCACCGAAGTCGGCCCCTCAGAGCAGAGGAGGCCACTTTCTGTGCTACGGCCGGAGCCTCCTTCTCTGTAGGCGACACCGTTAGTGGCCTCTTTTGGGAAGTTCCCCCAGGAAACTTCAAGGAGAAGCCCGCCTTACGCGGTTTCTCCGCGCCCACGTTGATCGCCCTCCACCCGGGCTTTGACGCGCCTACAGCGCCTTCCTGGCGCCCATACGCACCCTCATCCTCCGATTCCGACATCATGATGCCGTCCTCTGAGTCGCTCAACACTCCCTTATCCATACTCATTTCCGAACGCAGTCGGCACACAAAGTGCGCAGACCACGCCCCTAAAAATGTCTAAAAAACACCCTAAATCTAAGAAAACTTACTATTCACAAAAGAAAAACCAACAACAGGTGCGTCTCAACGAGACGCACAGAACTATATACAATAAAACAAAAATAAATGAATAATTCCCTCAATAAAACTAAGTAAACCAACTTAAATCCTACAAAAACCTAATTATTTACAAATTTAACAAAATTTACAAAATAAAAAAGCTACTATCGGGTGCGCCTCAATGAGACGCACCAAACTATGTACAACACACGTAATTCTAATCACTAAAACTAATTAATACTACCTATAAACTAAGAAATTAATCAGTTTTTCCTCAATTAAAAATACTAAACAAAAATCTACCAAACTAAAAACTAGATCTCCAAATGCGTCTCAATGAGACGCATTTTTCGATACCTAACACTAATATAAAAAGTCACTTTAATCCTCGAAAAAAATTAAAAAACGGGAGCACACGTCCGCACGCGTCAGAAGTTCAGAGCCGACTCAACCTAACCTAACCTAACCTAACCTAACCTAACCTAACCT
>NW_013525544.1:0-2192 GCF_000836215.1 Papilio polytes
TTGATGATCTAGCATTTTCAGCCTGTAAAGACTCGTTCATAACAGTACGGATTTAAAGTACATGTTTACGCACGGCGCTGCGGTTACGGAATGATATAGTGATTATTAAAAGCCGTCGCTATTTCTTGGGGATTCGTGATAGTTTTTTTATTAACTATAATCTCTTCTATGATATGTTTTGTATTTGGATTACTTATTTCGTTCTTAATAACCGCCCAAACAGCTTTGTTCTTATTTTTGTGTTTGTAAATATATTTTATAATAGCAATTATTTTCGATTTATAAATACATTTTTTTAAAACATTTAAATAAGCTTTGTATTTTTCTTTATAAACATAGTTTTTGGTTTTATAATATTGGTACCTCAGTTTTCGTTTATTTTTACAACTTATTTTAAGACCTCTACTTATCCATTTTTGGTTCTTTTTAGTATTTGTATTTATCTTTATACGTAATTTAGGAAAGCAAAGATTTTAAAACCGCGGAAAAGTTCATGAAACTTACTAAATGCCGCATTAGCTTCATTTTCCATATATACTTCTGACCACGATAACTTTTGGAGACATTCTCTAAACTTTCTAACATTATCCCTCTTATAAATAAAATACGTAGTACGTTTTTGAGGAAGGCGATTTAGTGGGAAGGTTAACAGCTGCGCTGTATCGTGATCGGATAAATGAAGTGGTAGAACCGTTGCCGTTGCATCTGAGATGTTACTTAAAATATGATCAATACAAGATGATTTACGTGTGGGTACATCTATGTGGAGCTTTAAATTGTAGTTGCGGGATAAATCTTTTAGGTCGTTTGTTACATTGCTTTCTTTAAGAGTATTTATGTTAAAATCACCCGCAATAACTATATTTAATTTCAATTTATATTTGACGGAAAACTCATGCAGTAGTTTATTTAACTTCGCTAAGAATTCATTGGGATCTGATTGGGGTGTTCTATAAACGCAGACAACAATTAACTTTATATTTGTAATCTCCACGGCGCAGACTTCAAACGTATTCTGCGCAGCATAGCTATCTATAAAAGTTATTTCCTTGAATTCCAATCCTGTTTTAACTAAAATACATGTTCCTCCTCTTTATTTTTCTCTAGAGTAATTTGCAGCCGTAGTTTAACCGTAAATTTTTATATAACATTCATACCCTTTTTTAATAAACGTTTCGGAAAGACATATTATATCAGGTTCACAACTTTTTTCTCCTAATTCCTGCATAGTTGCTTCAATTAATTCTTTTTTTGATAAGACGCTCGCGATGTTTTGATTTAAAATTCTAAAGTTATGTTTTGTTGGATGCACTCTTTGACACTCGAAAAAAACTACTTCTATTTTTTTTAACAGAAAAATAGTAGGGTATAGTTCCCTTTTTTAGAATTACATTAGTTTTTGATACGTCCTGGGTAGGTTTTTTAAAGTAATAAGGGATCGTGCCTTTTTTTGGTTTATCTAAATTTTTTTTTTGTGACTGATTTGTCACTGTTTGCCTTGAAGAGGCATTTACAGATTCACCGGGCTTGAGGTGGCCGCGCGCAGATGGCGCTTAGCCTAAACCTCTTTTATGAGTAACTAGGCTCGAGGGCTCCCCCAGGAGCCTCGGCTCGGGCCGTTACTTCGTTATTATTACCGGATTGGATGTTTTTGTTGTTTACTGGATTTAATATTGGCAATTTGCTTCCTTATTTCTTTGGGGTTTAAATATTTGTCAGTTTAGAGCTATTGTAATCTACATAGTGACAGTTTTTATAAAGTTTGCATGTGTTTTTGATAGCTTTATTTAGTTTAATGATATCTAAGAACCTGTTTTGTTTAACGCCTAGTACAATGATCTTATTTCTACTAAAAATGTCTAATATGCGATACAGATGAGATAGTACGTAATTTATATTGTTATCGTTTTCACCTATACATATAATAATCTTATCATCACATCTTAATTTTACAGTTTTGCAGTTTTTTATAATTTCACTACTTGGTGCATATGGTTTAGTTTCAGCAATAAGTCTATATTTCTCGTATTTTGTGTAAGATCTTGAGCTCGACACCTCTGAAGCCAGGCCGACGCATTGTTGAGAGCCTAAAATATAAATTTCTCGTCCAGGCATGCGATTTTGTGACTCTAATGTTGTATCGTTGTTATCGTCCAGTGTCATTACTTTCTACATTAGCTAAACTTTTTGAA
>NW_013525545.1:0-1251 GCF_000836215.1 Papilio polytes
AAACATCGCAACATATTCGTTCAGTGGAAAGGTCCGTGATCGGTGTAAACTCCAAAACCTTTATATCCTTCTTCGCAAACAGGCAGGTCCCTCCGTGCGCGACGTTTCTTCTTCAGTAACTCTGCAGTAATTAAATTTGATTCTGAGCATACTTTGTTAGTGTTGCATACAACTTCAATAAGGAAAGTTGTGTTGGTTGGCAGGAAACATGTACTTGGATAATTTGTGGTAAACTATAGAAATGCTGCTTTAAAACAATGCATCTTTATAATTTCCAGCCGGCGTTTTTGTAGTCAATATACTTAAATATCTATAGTAAGAAGAGTAAATGGTAAAGGGAGATATCATCAAATGTGTTTACCTGACTTGATAAAGGTAACAGACATCTTTAATAGTTCTATTTTGTGCTAGACATGGAATAGTAACTAGTAATATTTTTCTTTACATTTATAATATAAGCAATATTTTAGAATTCGTGGAAATTCTAAAATTAACATTTGGTTCTGGAAAAACAAAACAATGGAAAAATTAAATTGTTGACTAAGTTGACAGCGGCTCAATTAGCTAAATCTATAGTATACTATGTGGAGTAGTAAAATAAATAAATAAAAAATTACTAATTTTACGATATACCTAAAAAATTTTAGTAAAAAAACTATGTCATGGTCACAAAACATTACTGAAATCTGTATTCAGGTTTTGATTCAAAGGATTTATCTCAGTATGAGAAAATTTGAGTATCTTTTCATTACTGTAACCAGTTTTATAGTTTTAGTAACTAAATCAAGGGCAAGAAATCCCGATAAATCACTTTGAGAGTGAGGCAAGTATTGAGAAATATTCATAAAACAAGGAGGAGATATGTGACATGGACAATCGGTGAGGAGCTAGACCATTGACGCTGCAGTTAAGGTTGTATATATCTGGACTGGCGAAGGAATGTGATTCGCCTAGTGACTACAGGTAAAGCACTGTTATATATTTTAATAAGTATGAATGGGAAAATGCCAATAGTACTTATAAACTTTATATCTAAATTGTTTCACAACGGGCAAACTATAAAATATGTTATAGTTGTTCTTTTATAGAAAAAGGGAGATATGTAGGGTATGGCCACACTGTTTACTTGTGTCATGGTGTCATGCCAGCAAGTCAGTCGTGTCCGAGCCACCGACAGGAGCAGACGTCCCAAGCATGCAGTACACTACTCAATACCGATGCGTTTATTACAATGTATTCAATACTATTAAT
>NW_013525545.1:1509-2010 GCF_000836215.1 Papilio polytes
AACGCATTCGTACTGAAGAGGACATAAGTAAAATTTTTGTTTAATAAATAGTTTGGCTACACACAGAGCTATTATCACGCCGTATACCTATTACACTACATTATTGCCCCCCATTCAATACAATCATATCGAAAATTTTACTGCTCAATACCGATGCGTTTACTACAATGTATTCAATACTATTAATTATTACTTAATTTCAAAAAACCTACATGACGACATAAAGGTCATATTGGATTTAACTTATTTTACGTACTATTTTAAGTGCATTTTCAACTATAATTTAGTGAAATTGGATAGTTTGTGTGCCACCGATATAGTCATATTTAAACTTTGTACCGTATTTGCTACATTTTTTATTACAATTTTTTTTCATGTTTTACAAATTTGTGATATGCTATTTCATTTTTGTTGCGTACCTATTAAATATTATACTATACCCTATAGTGTAATATTGTATTGTATTATTATAATAGTAACAATATCGAACAACCTATGTGG
>NW_013525545.1:2066-2589 GCF_000836215.1 Papilio polytes
TAATTACGTCTTTTAATCTACAATGTTCACATACTGCTTACTGCTGTAGTAGTATGAACTATTATTCTAGTTACCACAATGTACTTTTTAATAAACTCTGGGCAGATGATTTGTTCAAATCCAGATTTTATTGGTATCTGCTCTTTAATATATATATTGCTTCTATATTTGAAATTTTAATTTTAATCGCAAACTTATATTATAATTTGTGTTTTTATTGCAATGCTGTCTGGTGGGGTCTTTGTTTTTCTTTCATAGGCTGTATGAAGCATTATCTATCGTGTTCTTTAGATTTATCATGTATGGAAATAGCTTCAACGATATTCTTAAAACTTTCTTTAAACACTTATTATTTAAAATTAATTTTGAGGAAACGTATTAATCGGCCGTAAAGGATACTTAAAACTCGGTTTTCTTAACGTCGGCTCGCTTAACACGTACTCTGAAGACTTTGTCGCTCTTGTGGAGCGCCATGCTATAGACTTGATGGCGGTGGGCGAGACGTGGCTACGTGCCGGCGAGG
>NW_013525546.1:0-3117 GCF_000836215.1 Papilio polytes
ATAAAAAAGAAACTACACACATTACATTATTTGAAGTGACATTGACGGATAGTACAAAAGGAAATTAGGTAAATAACTACTAGTTCAGTCCCGGCTAGACACAGGATAGTACCTGCCCTATGGGAGCTACACGAAAAAGGCGGAATAAATTCGTTGCAAGTGTCCGGTAACTGTTAAATTTATTTCCTCAACGGACACTGCATCCTAAACCACAGATGTCTAAATTGGGCACACCGATTGACCATTTTAAAACAATAAATTGCAAATCCTGAAGATTTTTATAACATAATTCTAAACTATTTTAACCAACTAAAATTAAAGGTCATGGACTCTAACATATTGCTAGCACTACAATAAGTATTAAAAAAAAACGTTGTTAGAAAATTGTATATTTAGAATTAAAAAAACAATCCAAATACCGAATAAACTTTTACAATTGAAATAGTTCATAGTTCACACGACAGAGGCTTGGTTTCCAGATTAACTAGTTCCCGACACAAAATGTACCGTAGTACAAACGACATCTCATTCCAGATTCAATTTCCACGTGCAAGGGTACCCCGCATATAATCAAGTCGCACACTCCGACACGAACAATTCATTTCAATTTTATTCACCGAGTGCCAACTGCACCATTCTCACCACATGTAGGCACTATTGATTTATTTTACGATCAGTTTCCATTGGCGAAACTTCTATACAAAAACATACAGTTGTCTCTTTTTTTTCTCAGTGTATAAAAGGGATGAACTGTATTATTTCGACAGATAACTCGCCGTTTACAAGTACCGCTAAAATCCTAGTACTTTAAATAATAATTATGATTTAAAGTACTAGGAAAACATAAACTGCAGTAGTTTAAAACTAAGATTGTTAGTCTGGTTCACGTTTAGTCATCCGGTCGTGTGCTAAGTGCGTACTGATCACAACTTCTTGATAAATTCGTTTAAAAAATACTATAATATACACATTCCATATTATCTCTAATTCTATCCAACTTGGTTTTCTAAAGACAACGATATAATCATCCTTTGTTAATTAGAATAACAATATAATGTTTACTATTGTTATTAATTAACACAAAACATTTACAAACGTAACACCGCGGTTGTTTAATAACATTGCGTTATTTGATATTCTTATGTTTAGAAAATGAACCATCAAATCTGAAGTTTGTATGAAAGCATTTCGGCATTAGCAGCGGGCAAGGCGAGGGGCGTTGGGCGGAGTTAGCTGGCATGCATAATTCCTTTACATATTACCCGCAGAGGAATTTAATATAAACATCGTCTCCCGCACTGGATATCATGTTACTGCCACAACAAACGTAATGCCAGTTTTCCACGAGGGCAATACATAGAGCAGTGAGACATTTCAGTACTGCTACTGAACATACATAGGGACATGGCAGTATTTTCACAGTAATGCTAGTTTCACACAAAGGCAGCAACTATGAGTGGCAGAGGAAGAGACAATATAGAAATTCTAATGCTCACATTTTACTCCAGCGTTGTGCTACTGTTCTACGGCACTGTGCTACCCTTGTGTAAAATTAGCATAAGGAAAGAAAACAAGGTATGTTATGCAACCGTGACAGTATAATATTTTATTCAGAGCTTGTATTTTTAAAGAAAAGTTCACGAGTTCTTGAGAACTCTCCAAGAATGTACTGTGAAAACAAACTGAAGGTAATTCCAACTGTAGTGACATCTGATTTCTTTTTATATTTACCTATGTTCCTTATATGTGAGCGAATAATATCATCTTATTAGAAAGTATAAAATAAAAGTTTATTTCTGCGTATATCGTAATCAACTCAAGTTTATTTGTTCCTAACTTTTGGTAACAAATGTACTAAACAATAAAATGCAAGGATATTTGTATGCTATTATTCAATGCTAGACAATCCGCGTGGAATTAAAAAAAAATAATAAGTAGCGTATGTGTTCTTCCAGACTACAAGTTTAGGCTACAAGCTCTAACAAACATGACCCAAACTTTCGTATTTATGATATTACTGAGATGAAGAGTCGAACGGTTGTTTTCATTTAAAATACATACAAGAAGTCGTCCAAAGTCCCCTGGTAGTAATTATGGCGTGCGAGGTCGCCACACTTATGTCACGTAGACTGCGCAAGACAGCCATTTACGACTGGCGAATGCCCAAGCGTACTCCAGCAGACTTACTTATTTGTTAAAGCTGCTGGGTTACTATTGTATTGCATGAAATTTTTATATACCTCGTTACCTCTAACCAGATATTTTAAATCATCGTCATTATCTTTCTCCTTATTCTACTCCCGTACTGTCGACGCCACCTGTTTTTGTCCTCCACATTACTCTATAATACGTCATCTGTCATCACTCCCTTCTTGATCATTTCTCCTTTCACGTAATTCATCCTTCTCTTTCTACGTTTCATTCTCTCTCTCCATTTTTATATACAATACTCAATAATCTATTTAGGAACCGTTAAATAAACCTTGCATTTTTACCTTCGCTAAAGTACATTTAATTCATGTGTCTATCCGATTGGGTTGTTGCAGTTAATGTCAATGCATTTATTATTCGCAACAATAAAACCGGAACATGGCAATTTGTTACAGGCCAGTGGATAATAGGCCTATCACTGTCATACAAACTTTCTGCTTGTTGATTGGTTTAACAAGTTTAAAATAAATATATATTAAATTGAAAGTAACATGAGTATTAGAAAGTCAGTTTATAAAAGCTATATAAAATATCCACAGATCAAACTAATAAATGTCAAGTATTTAAGAGAAAAGAAAGGAAACAATTGTTGATGATTGAAATAATTATATTAAAGCAATAAAATTATGTGAATGATTATCAAATAATGAGATTTGTCGAAATTTGATCGATTTTCGAAATTGGCAATTTAAATAAGAGGTACCGAGACAGAATTAACAGTAATTTATTTGCAAACCTTCCCCACGTTCCCCGGGGCTATTCAATTCTGTTTACCAATAAACGTAAAATGGTACTCTTTTAGCGGAAATTAGGAACTTTTATTATTAAGAACATAACGTCATGTAAAGATTTTCCTGTTTTGTATTGAGTGAATGAAAAATCTACGAATGGGATTTTTACTTATTA
>NW_013525547.1:0-692 GCF_000836215.1 Papilio polytes
CTTCTGTGTGGTCGTGGTATTACACCGGGCGTGCCGGTCCATTCGTCCTAAGATGTTAAAGCGGGCACTACCACTGTGAAAAGGGCTAATCCATTAAAAAACTACACAGTTTTATTAAGTTTAATTAGTCTTTTCTAATATAAACAAAAAAGGTAAAACATTAGTACAAAATACATATCTAGGTCTCTGTAGTATTCATAACAATACTAGCTATTGCACTTCGTTTACGTGGAATTAAACAAATAGTTAAAAAAACAGCCTATGGTTACTTAGTGATAACGTAGCTTTTGAATGGTGAAATAATTTTTGAAATCGGCCCAGTTGTTTTTGAGTTTCAATACATACAAAAATAAAAATTTTACCTTTTTATAATAATAGTACAGATAATTATTATACGAAGGAAATATTACAGTCTAATAAAGCTGAATACTTATGATCCTATGTAAACTGGTACAATAAATTTCATGCAGGTATCTCATGTGTTCGAAGTTTTCTAACAAAACGAAAACTAAAACAACAATAGATAAGATGTGAGACGGTGTCTTATAGATTCCAGTGTACAGTAAATAGATTGAGTGCAGTGTTCTGTGAGCGAACACATTTGCGCTCCATTTGTCGGAGCTCACTTTATTTTTGTGATAGCGATTGTTTACTTTGTTAAAGTAATATATTACGAAACTAAATCAAAAGGC
>NW_013525548.1:0-764 GCF_000836215.1 Papilio polytes
CTGCATACAATCGGTCAGTGAACTGGACTTACGTAATCGACTGAGACAAGTACAAATTGCCTTCTTACTAATTCACTGCGAGCTACAGGTTCCGAGCCCCGCAAATCGGATTAACGATATCTACTTACTCCATGTCTGTTGCCAATGACTTGTTGATAATGCACCATTCATCAAGTATTTAACCAACTTGGTATAATTTATGTTTGTTAGCATTTACGAGTAGTGAGTTTCAAACTTCGATGTTTCTTTACATTAAAAATTACAACGACTATTGTTGATTAAAAATTATCTAAGTAAAGTAAAAGTATTTTTACTTTTATACATATTTTAATGTTATAACTACTAGCTGTTGCTTGCGACTTCGCCCACGCGAAATTAAAAAATAATAAAAAAGGTTTCTTACTGATAACGTAGCTTTTTATTGGTGAAAGAATTTTCAAATTGAATTATTTCAGTACATACAAAAATACAAATCTTTCCTCCAATATTAGTGGAGAAAACGCAGGTCTTTCTCTCTACTCTCTCTCTCATACGGTTTTTTCCTTTTCTTCGTTTCAAAGGTCACAATTACATTGCTTATTTGTAGAGTATTGTTACTTCCATTAAATCGATCTGTAGGATTCACTATACTTCTATATCAAAGGCGTATGTAAGACAGGTTAATTATTTTTTATCATTTTATTTAATTGCATCTTAATTTTCGATGGCTTAATTAGAATTTATTATGGACTGATAATCTAAAGTGGTTTTAAGTGGTCGATAAA
>NW_013525549.1:0-895 GCF_000836215.1 Papilio polytes
CGTGAGCACTAAAATATTGAAGTTCTTAATTTTAGCCTCTAAAATATAAGCATGAGATTCGAATTCATTTCATTCAGACAGTGGTAGAGGACACCAGCATGTCACTTTTGATGAATGTTCATAATATTTCATATCGACTTCAGCCAGCCGCCACGCTGTGTTTACAAAAATACAAAACACATACGAACGACCGTAGCGCGGCTACGGGGCAGTGTCAATTTTATTCAATACATCACCAATCTGGTCACGTATTGTACGGACCACAGACTAGTTGTTCACGATATCCGTATAAATAATGCCACTGATGAACTCACACTAAAACCAGCAAAGTACAGTATGATCGTATATTTATTACATTTACTATGTAATTGTATATCTTAACGCGACTATCACAAAGCGCAGTGGTAATATCTTGAGTAATGAAACATAAACCATCAAACGGCTTACTGTAAATGAAAGATAAAAGTTTTATGTGCGGCGCATTAGGTCGGCGTATTAGCGGCATCACACCGGTATGCAATAAAGTGCCTGCAACAAATATCTACTCATTAAACTTCATTGCTTATAAAAGTCGTAGATCTAACCTCGTATAAGCCAAGAACTATTTTCTGTTTTATTTTCTTCGATTGTAAAAGATCGTAGAATGCTACGACGCTACGAAGCTACTCAGCTACGCCGCAATGTAGCCAATTCAAGGTCTAGTACCGTCCACGTCTTTTTACGATAAAATAAATGAAAAAAACAGTAATCATACAATGAAAGCTTTGTTACTTAGTTTGATGATATACGACATCAATTACAATATTTTTAATAGAACATTAACTATTATGCACGTAAAACAAGCGTCAATTTCCACATTGTTCAGTATGCAGCAGAGCGAACGACGCGACCCCTC
>NW_013525550.1:0-166 GCF_000836215.1 Papilio polytes
GTTTTCTTTGGCTGTTTCGGCCCAAGATACCCCTGCTCTTATTACACTGGCGCCCAACGTGGGGCAGGGCGAATCAGTCGAAGACCAACGTGTGGCAGGGCGAATCAGCAAAGAAACAACGTGGAAGGAAGTCGCCCAGTTACTATAACTTCTCCACTACAAAAAC
>NW_013525550.1:206-880 GCF_000836215.1 Papilio polytes
ACCAACGTGGGGCAGAGGCAGGGCGAATCAGCCGAAGACCAACGTGGGGCAGAGGCAGGGAGAATCAGCCGAGAAAACAACGTAAGATCAAGACAATGGCACTAGTAGTGTCACTGAAGTTAGGTTGCTTGCGGTACAGTGACAACCTAATTCAGTAGATGACCGCTTGCTGGACTGTGACGGTTATCCATATTTAACATTTTTGTAAACAACGGGACAACGTATTGACATTCAATTGTGGTTGCTTGCGGGATAGTGACAACCTAACTCAGTAGATAACTGCTTGCTGGATTGTGACGGTTACCCACAATTGACATTTTGTCTAGTGACACTGGATTTAGGTTGCTTGCGGGACAGTGACGACCTAATTCAGAAGATAACCGCTTGCTGGAGTGTGACGGTTATCTATAATTGACATTTTTGTGTAGTGCACTGAAGTTAGGTTGCTTGCGGGACAGTGACGACCTAATTCAGAAGATAATCGCTTGCTGGAGTGTGACGGTTATCCATAATTGACATTTTTGTGTGTTGACATTGAATTGAGGTTGCTTGCGGAACAGTGACGACCTAATTCAGAAGATGACCGCTTGCTGGATTGTGACGGTTATCCATAATTGACATATTTTTGTATTGACACTGATTTAAGGTTGCTTGCGGGACAGTGACGACCTAAT
>NW_013525551.1:0-960 GCF_000836215.1 Papilio polytes
AGAGTGATGACTAAGATGACGTATGATAGAGTTATTTAAAGGACGAAAACCTGTTGTGCCCTACGGGAGTAGGTTAAGAAGGACGATGATGTTAAATTTTGATGTGGTCGAAGGATAAGTAACAAACATCCATCCATCTAAACTTTGGTATTCATAACATTATCTGTACTAATATTATAAAGAGGAAAGATTTGCATTTTTGTACGCATTGCAATAACTCAAAACCTACTGGGCCGATTTCAAAAATTCTTTCACCATTAAAAAGCTACGTTATCAGTGAGTAAGATATATTTCTTACTTTTTTAATTTCACGCGGACGAAGTCACAGCAATTGTTAGTTGAGAATTAAGATAATAATAAAATCATGACAATATAAGAGAATACAACCAAAAAGTACTTTTATTTCAAAAAAACAGTCTCATTTAAAATTTAATATTGAATGTTATTAACTAAATTAGTTATGGTATATACAACGAAGATTTAAAAGTCCCTCGATTCGAAATGGTGTAGCAAAAAGTACAAGAAGGCAACATGGCGGCCAGTACGAAATTTGTTTTTTTTTATTATATGTGAAAATGGTGGGATAAAGTCAAAGGATGTTGTAAATGCAGCCAGTAATGACAAAAACTTTTGCACCGCAAATGTTTTGGAATCTCCTAGTTCATCTGTGGATATGCATTGGGCGATTGTCGAATGTTTTGCAGATAATTCAACTGTTTTGCACAACTAAAAATCGAGTAGTGTGCACCTGAATGCGAGACTGAACTGTTGTGCGATACTTTAGTTTCATATTTGCGCACGCTCTTACATAGGAATTCTAATAAGGAAATTGTTCAAAATCATAGTTGTCATTGTCTAAATAAACAAACCATTCACTTACACACGTTACATACAATATGAATCAGAGTTATTTGAGATAAAATATGATTAATGTAGAGATAATCCTTTTTATATTGATTT
>NW_013525552.1:0-798 GCF_000836215.1 Papilio polytes
ACTACGTAATTTGAGTTTTACTCCCTTGAAACTTAGGTCAAAATGACACTAATAATTAATAAATCACTAGTTCATATACTTCATACTAATATTATAAATGCGAAATTTTAGATGGATGGATGGATGTTTATAAGAGTTTGTAGCCTAAACTGTAGCAGCAGCCTACGCCTAGAAATTCGGCATAGATGTAGAACATAATCTAAGATCATGGCTACACATAGACTACTCACTTGTCATTTTTTTTATTTCCAAGCGCATGTAGTCCACAGGCCAGTAACAAAGTAAATGGAAACTTCAGCAACTCAGCATTATAAGTAATACTTATTATTAACACAACGAACTAGATAAAATTAACACTACGATTACAGCGTACTCGTAAAGTTAAGATAGATTTAGTATCTTTTGATATGTAAATTTAAATTCCTAGCTCCGCGCATTCGTTGGCAACGGAAAGGTTCATCCGGGAAGTCATTACAATTTTCACACAATAGTAACTTGCCGACGAAGGCTCTAACTTGAATCACTGATAATTTAGCTGGAT
This sequence comes from Papilio polytes, assembly GCF_000836215.1. Taxonomy (NCBI): domain Eukaryota; kingdom Metazoa; phylum Arthropoda; class Insecta; order Lepidoptera; family Papilionidae; genus Papilio; species Papilio polytes. The sequence continues at coordinate 542 of NW_013525552.1, forward strand.
AATGGTTTCTTGTAAAATAGATTGTCTTGAACATACTTTTGAAGTCTTGTATTAAGTTTTATAAGTATAAATACTGTTAAGAAATTATATTAAATAACTAAAATTACTTAAAGTAAAAACGAATTAGATACTAAAATAACATATTTTAATGTTTTCAAGTAAATTATTAACAGTATATTTTTTATTATTATTACTTCCCAATTCCATCCAAGCAAGTTACAAGAATACTAACATATTTTATAGAAAATTACAAGTAA
>NW_013525553.1:0-888 GCF_000836215.1 Papilio polytes
TACTTATGAGTTGTAGTGGGATTTGTGTCCAGTCTTAAGAATATTAACTTCGCTTTGTGAAATGAACTGTAAAAACTACTGTTTTTTGTACTTTTAGATAATAAGATTTATACGTAAAATCAGATACTAAATTAAATTACTGTATTTGTTCGATTGTTTTTTTAATAAAAATTCTATGTTAAACGAATAATGGCCAGGGCGTAAAGACAAGCCTTTGTGAGTGTAATGTAATGACATTTGTTTTTTTTTTTTAGGAAAACTAGAGACAATGGAAATTTAAAATTTGTACCTACTAGTAAACAGTTACATTTGAAATACAACACAAAATCCCTCAAGTACAAACATCTGTTCGTCGCACGAGAATCGTAAATTGCTGCCTTTTGATTGTCATATTGAATACAAACTTAAATATTCCGAAAATTCGTCCAATTGTAATAAATTAAATGTGAAATAAACAGGGCCGCCTCCGCAAATAATTCGCTTGAACTCCGCAGATATGTAATATCTAGGGATGAACAAACTGGAGAAAATAACTATTGCTTAAAAATATATTTATGTTTTTTTTAAATAAAATTATAATAAGTATTAATAATTCTATAATTTACCCATTTATGTTCAAAGGAATAAGTCTTAAAGTGTACATATATTTAGAAAACTTTATTTCAAACCACGTAATATACATTTTTTCACGATTTTCTTGAAGACGAAAAGCTATCTGTAATTTACCCTGTTGTGTTTATCGTTGTTCTTTGTGTACAGTTGTATATATTTTTTAAATGTCGACAACCCTAGCCTAGACCTATCACTTTTATTACATCAGATTAGATTTATGTTGCGGACAATATCTTGATGAGTTTACATTCACAAGCCGCTGGGTGGCGCGGTGGC
>NW_013525554.1:0-884 GCF_000836215.1 Papilio polytes
AAGCTGTTTATTCAATCCGGCGCTTGTCATCTGCTCCTTCAGCAGATCAAAGAATTCCTCGCGTGGGGTCGTGAAGTTCCATTTTAATACTGAAAAATAATAATTTTAATGATTAAAACTATTATAATAAACAAGATTAATTTAGTTTTCACGACAAAATAACTATAAAAAACTGTTATTTCAGTTTCCTAAAAAGTAATGAAAGAGATAGCTATATGTTTCGGGGACCGCAGCAGAATATAAGCTAATTTAACTTGGGGAATAATAAATAGGATTAGAAACTTAAGAAATTGATGAAAAGAGGAGAAAATAAAGCACAAAACAACTAAATTTAACACAATGATTTACCTTTTAACTTTTGATCATCAATAATTCTTTGATTCTTAGCATTATTGTTCGGTAACAACGGAGTACAATCCTCGTCCTCCTTTTTGCCGCGAGTCGACGCCGATGAAGGCTTAGCGACGCCCTAAAAAGTATAAATCACTGTTATAATAATAATCATTAACTAAATATATGAAAATAATATCTTATGTGACTCAGTGATAATGCAGCTTTCTAAATATGAAAGAATTTTTTAAATCGGTGAAGTAGTGTTTGAGTTTATTTGTTACAAACATACTAAAAGTAAAATTTGAACTGGCTTTTGTCTGTTACTTCGTCTTAATAAATCTGACTGAATAATACTAATAACAAATTTAGCCTGTAAGTGACAATATATACAAAAATACATGTTTTTTTTTTATATATGAAAAACAAATCATTTTAATAATTTACCTTTCCTTTAGCAGGCTGTGTAGCTTTCTTCTCGGCGTCTTTCTTCTGTGCGCCTGCAGATTTAACTCCACGAGGTTCGTCCTTCTTGCTTTTAGTAGGCAGCGGCT
>NW_013525555.1:0-921 GCF_000836215.1 Papilio polytes
GGGGGAGGGGAAAAGGCGGGTAGGATTGCCTTGGTGGTCCGAAGAGCTCTCTCGACTCAAGACTGATGTCTTGCGGAAGAAGAGGCGGATCTCCTACGCAGCGCCGGTTCGCAAAGAGTGGGTCGTGCGACAGTACATCGACGCCAAGGAAAACTATAAGCGGGAGATGAAGAGGGCTCAGACCCAAAGCTGGAAAGACTTCTGTGGTCGCCAAAAGCGTGAAACCATGTGGGACGGGATCTACAGGGTGATGCGCCGCACAGCTGTGAGGAAGGATGAAGCCCCCCTCGTAAAGGATGGCAAGGTGTTGGAGGGGGTGGAATCAGCCAGGAGCCTAGCGGAAACGTTTTTCCCAGAGGATCGACCGGAAGAGGATGATGCGGACCACAAAATAATAAGACTGAAGGCGGACTTGGTGAACGAGGGGTCGCATGTTGAACCATGCGACCCACCATTTACAATGGAAGAGCTGAAGTGGTCCGTATCGTCCTTCAACACGAAAAAGGCTCCTGGTCCTGATGGTCTCACGGCTGATATCTGCTCAGCGGCAATCGCCCTGGATCCAGGGATATTTCTGGCGATCGCTAATAAGTGCCTAAGCCTCTCTTTCTTCCCCAGAAGGTGGAAAGAAGCAGCAATAGTAGCTTTACCTAAACCCGGTAAGGACGACCTCACGCAGCCCAAGTCTTACCGACCGATCGGCCTTTTGCCATTATTTGCGAAAATACTGGAAAAAATGGCCTTAAGGCGAATACGGTGGTACACTGCACCGTCTATCAGCGGGCGCCAATACGGCTTTATGCCGCAGCGCTCTACTGAAGACTCCCTTTATGATATGATCCAGCACATCAGATCTAAGATAGCGGAGAAGGAGATTGTTGTGCTGGTATCACTAGACATAGAGGGAGCCTTCGATAACGC
>NW_013525556.1:0-689 GCF_000836215.1 Papilio polytes
ACTTATCTCTATTTGATTTTTCCTGTGTTTATCATTTATACTAAATTTTACTCAGATATAATATTAGTAAGAACTCTCTTTAAAAAGTTCCAAATTATTCGATAAGACAAAAACAACGACCTTAAAATTATTTAACAGATGCCTACACAACAAAGCCACTACCAAAAGAAATTATAATTTTGGTTCTGATCAAAGAACAATCGGCCGGAGGCGAGTTTACGAAAAATATCTTAATTCTTTTATCCTGTTGCTTTCTTGGAAATGTATTTTTGTAGAAATACGATAGACATTGTTATTATATGATTGAATAAACATGATCAAATTGTTTGAATAGAATTTTACTAGTAGATATTAAAAATAATTAAATCACTATTTTTCCTGTTCAATGAACTGGAATTTTTGTCCGCAGCTAGTCTGTATTTTGCATGTTTTTGTATTCATTATCTTGTAAATAGAAGATATCAAGGTTAAGACGCGGTAAACTAAGAAACAAAATCACCAGTTCAGTGATAAAAATCATTACATATAATAAAATTAGAGTGTCTGTTTGTTCAAAAGAAATATTCTAGATTTCGGGAAGATGGTATATTTGCGTTGATTATAACGAAAATAGCGTTTAAAAACTTTTTGTCTGTCTATCCGCTAGCCGCATATGTTTCGGGTAATGTCCGAAATGACTGGTCAGATGT
>NW_013525557.1:0-862 GCF_000836215.1 Papilio polytes
CGCGCGGCGTTATTTCCGCTGTCAGCTCCGCAGACGAATTGCAAAAAAACCTTTGACCCTTTAAGATTAGTCTCCTTCTTGTTAGAACTTGAGTAGATTTGTTACTTTTTGTCATCCGAATTCGGTTAGGAAGTATCAATTGGATCGTATCTTTTTCTTTGCTTCAATAAACGGTAATCGTAAATCGATTTAGATGATTTATCTACAAGAGATTGAGTGTAATTCCATTGTTTGTTACTAGCAAGTATTCAGTGAATAATAACGTGTCCCAACTCTTTGCATTCTAACACTGGCCACTAAGAACTCAGTCTTTTTATTTATAAAAAAGATAAATGAAAAAATTGGAAAATCGCGGGAGAAGCCGACAAATGAACAATAAGATGTAGTAGACGCGTAGGCATGCGAAATGCGATCTCGAATAGATGATAAAGTATTTATACCGAAAACAGTGGGCTGATTCATATTTATGGTGAAACATATAACTACGTTAATATCCCTCATATTAGATACTCTTATTTAAACAATATTTGATGTAATACAGACGAAGTTTGACATGTAAAAATGCTTAAAGAAACTTTCACGCGCCGTAAGAGCGGGCGCACACCTTTGATTAAACTAACGCCCTACTGTTGTGCGATTGTCGATTGTTTCCATTCAACTGTTTAGTTGCACAACTAAAGATCGAGTAATTTGCACCTCCATATATATAAAGGCGCGCGCTCTAACTCGATGTAAGCACGACAGAATTACACGTTTTCATTTTTACGTAATACTAATGTACCTGTTGCTAACTGAGCCAAAAAATGACTAAACGAAACCATTGAAGCTTATATTGAGTGCGTCAATGCGCGAACATTGACGT
>NW_013525558.1:0-1099 GCF_000836215.1 Papilio polytes
GATTCGAGATACTCGTAAAATAACGATCAAACCAGTTCTTAGCCAGGAGCGGCAATTAATTCGAGGGCACTAAATGAAATAAGAGAAATTAATTAACGCTATCAGAGTTACGAAAATCTTTCGCCATGAAAAAGTACAGTCAAAGAATTAAATTCGCTTCCCACTTAGATTGAATTTCGTATGAATTGTTAGCATAATAGCTATAATTTTACATGTATGTTGCTACCACTACAATGTTGCATCGTGAACGTAAAACGAAATTTCACTAAATGGGTAGGAAATAAACGTCCTCGTCTATACATCGAAAGTAATAACTTCGTTTGAAAATCGAATGCCGGATATCGGGTCGGAGTGATGGGACTCTATTATCGTCCAATAGGAAGTCTGGGACATTTCGATGGCCGCAATATCGCGCGCTATTCTTGCAGATTGGAAAAAAAAATAAAACGAATTTCCCGCCTTTGTGGATTATTTCTTTCACGACCTAGTTTTAATATCCGTGTTCTATTTTGTTTAACGAAGGAATAAGAGACTATTGACATGAAATGTAAACATTATTAAAAAAAATTTAACATAAAATCTCTAGTATTAAAAAATTATAAATGCGAGTTTCGATGATAGGATGGATGGTTTGTTATTTTTCTGTCTATCTAACTGTAGCCTTGTTTAATAACATGCGGACAGAGTCTAGGGCTAAAGCTAGTGCTTACAAAAACGATTTTTATGTAAAATAATTTTGTATTATTAGAAAAACTTATAATAATTCCGTTCAATAACAATGATAAATGACTCCCAAACAGTCATAACGCACCCACAAACAATACCACAGACTATTTTATTGTTTCTATTATTACGAATGCGTCACAGAGTGATTAATTAAACGTATTAATGGTTTGGATGATTGGCTTCATTATTCAAAATCACCTATGATCGTGCTCGATGTTATATGGGTTTTGCAATACGGGAATAATCAAAGATGAAACTACGAGTATAATTCTTAGTAATATTGCGTGGAAAAATATAATGCATGTTGTAGCGTCTGTTTCTAATAAAAAGCCCATAAAGTAATACTTTTATGTGACATTATTGTTTCTATCTT
>NW_013525559.1:0-1328 GCF_000836215.1 Papilio polytes
TATATCGATGATGCAATGCGATCATGAAACGAATTCATAAAGCACTTTTAGGGGAACATAAACAAAGCTGAATCATAGCGTGGAAATAAACAGGGGACTTTTCCAGTAGGTTATACCATCACAGAAATGCAAGTATTTTTGTTTGAAGAAAAGAAGACAAGAAAATTTTATCAAGAACTTTTACAATTTTTTTACCAATCTACCTACATATTGCTCATTCCACAGAAAAATAGTAATTATAACATCGGTTGCAGAGATTTTAATACAGTGACAGTGACAAACAGCGTCTTGGAGAAAGTTTTTGACCACAATAGAATAAACACTTTTTTCGTATCTGAAAGGCACAGTCAATAGAATATTAATCACTTAACGGGACTCGGTCGTGCACTATTGTATAAATATAGCATTAGTATTATATCCAACGATGCTTCGGAGAATCACGGGTGTGGTTTCGTTCGAACTGTGTCGTTTGTACCGTCACTTATTAGAGTTCACCACCTACCCTCACTTGAACCTCACGCTCACAGCTGATCGAATTTCACCAAAATTTCGAGAAGTGCTCACGATTACGTTTGACACACCCTACAACATTCTATTTGTTTTCATTCTAGTGATCGAGTTATTTATATTTTTTTCTTGGCCGTTGCATATTTAAAAATGTATAAAAATCGTGGAGGAGTGACATTGGCAGTGTCGGAGGTGTCAATGTCAGTGCAGTACATCTACGTGCCGCACGCTCCACGTTTAGACTGTACTATTATTCTGTGTTAATACAATAAAAAATAATAATAGTCCTTATAAATTTGACCAAAGAACCATAATGACCCTGGTAATAAAAACAATTGACGATTTTAATAATTAGCTGACTTTTAATATGTATTCTATATCGATTGTGAATACAGGACCAATGTTCCGTGTATATTTGGCAATATGTTAGTGAGCGTGGGCGCATCTCATACTGATATCTTTCCACACGTCCGTACATCAATAAATGAAATGAGCCGTCACTTTGAATTCTTTAAAATTCACGTTTGTATTTTATGTTTTTAGCAATAGAAATAGAAGGAAAACTTTTTCAATTTTACAAAAATGTTCTTCATGTGATTTTTTGTAAGTAGACGACAGTTATTAAAAATAGTATCTTAATGCTCAAACATATAAGCCTATAAGCAAATACTTGTTTGTTTGCCTCATTTAAATGATGAACAAGACGCACTATTTATTAATTATACTAATTGGTATTTAAGTAAGATTGGGTAAACAATGCGTGCGATTGTGCACCGATATCATGCGCCTAGTGCTTCGACCTGACCACGTTTAAATTCATA
>NW_013525560.1:0-646 GCF_000836215.1 Papilio polytes
AACTAGGCTAGTAATTAAGTCAAGTTGCAAGTAATTTAGTAACAAAATTTATCTAAACAGAAATTTAGTCTATTATATTAGTAAATAATGTATTCAAGAAATTCCCCTTTATTTTTATTATTGGATAGTAGCAGTAGTCATCCAATAAAAAATATTAAAAATAAATAAATAAAACAATATTTATAGGCCAAGAAAAATACAAAAATAAAATTTACAGGACATATAAATAAGTAAAATACAAGTATCTGTCTATGCGCTCATCAGTTACACATGTCTGAATTGTTTTAGTCATTAGGCAATGTTCACAATCTTGCAAAACCCAGTTGTATACACTTTTACGACAGTGGAATATTCTAGTATTCAGAACTCGACTAATTTACTATCCTAGTGTGAACAAGGCAAGTCTTTGTTAGTAAATATGACAGTTTTTCAATTAAAATGCAAGCATTCGATTCGCGCCGGTTGGTTCGTTCGCTCCATTTCCGCGTCTTCAATGCTAGATATGGGACAGGCGTTAAACGAAATAGGCCACCAGGTTTTTGATAGTTTATTTTATAGTTTACGATGTAACTTTTGATGTCTGTCGGGTTCGATGTATAGATTTAATTACGGCATGTTACGTGATTACAAAGTTTGCAAATGTTAT
>NW_013525561.1:0-2387 GCF_000836215.1 Papilio polytes
GCGACCTCCGCGCCCCCGTCATCCTGCGACCCTCGTGCCCTTAGTCGATCTGATGCGATGATAATTATCATAGTATTTTTAAAATAGTCTACTTTTTAATAGTATGTTTATGGCTTTACTATAACATTTAAATTGTAGTTGAGGTGTCAGGTTGGACAGTGTTTTTATTACAACGATTAAGACATAGATTAAAAAGTTACATAAAGTATACATAAAATACACTTGCATGAAATTAGCACGATTAAAAAGGGATGCGAGGTCGCGGCGTGCGGCGAGCGAGTGCAACCGCGCTAGGGCCCTCGCCACCAACCACACTACAAGATCTTGTACATTTTTACTTTTATATTGAAATAATTGTACATTGCAGTAACTTAGAAATATAGTAAAGGCCTGACAATGGCAGAATCATACAAATTATGTTGATCCAAAATCCTACAGCACTGTAGTATTCATGTACACTTCAATTTATTATTCCGAATGCTGTTAATTAATATAGGAACATAAAACAAAGTTAATAATTCCGTGTGCCAGTGAGCCGATGACACACATTCACATACTAATTTAATTAAGTTAATTGATATAATGTTTTCATTTTTTATAAAATCATTTCACATCAGTTACATTTAAATTATTTTTCTCTTGAATTCTTTATTCAATTCCTTTTTATTTCTCCCATTTGCATTTATTCATAAAGCATTAAAAAGCTAACACTAATGAGAAACAACATTAATTAGCTCTTTGAAAACATTTCATTAAAGTTACGTTTTTTTCTTCCTATATGAAATTATTTAAATATAGTGTTTTCTTATTTTTGCCCCGCACTAATAGATGGCGCTGTGTTATATTGAACCGCGATATTGTGAACGTCTCGGCTCAGAGAAGTGTCTGCTATTTGAAATGTTTCTAAGCATGATTTGGTCGTTGTCCTTTGCGTTTTCATTGTGGTTGTCGTTGAGTTCTGTAGAAGTCGTTCGTTATCGTTACTTGTCTTTACTTGTTTGACTTGTGACTTGACCATATCATTGGTTAAAATTAAGTCGTGGTCGTGTGGTTCAAATTCAAATGTGGAACTCAGTTACGCAGAAAACAAAAACAAAACATACAATATTGAATATTGCTATTGCTTGCATATAGTGGTCGTCCGGTCACTAAAACTACTAGATACAAACGCGTGTCTTTGTGTGTGCTGTTTGCCCCCCGCCCCCGCCCCCGCCCTTGCCCCCGGAACGGCGTCGTAACATCGTAATTAACGCTCTGAGGGCGCACTTACTTCGGAGCTCTAAAGTTTTCCTTTTTATTTTGTTCGTTAAAATTTATTCATGATTTTAATTTGAGACTTGAAATAATTTTCAATTTGCTTTTTTACAAAATAAACGATGTAACTAAATTCAGATGGAATGAGAAAATTTAAGTTTGTCGGAAAAAGAAACATTTGACTGTAATTTTATTTAAGAATCAAAAAGTAAATATGTAGAAAATTATCTTTTTTTACTTTACACTTTACATACCAATGTGATTTGGATAATTTGTTAGAAAAACGTTGTTGATGTTGGCCATTAGAAATGTTATTAGTTATTGCATAACATTAAAAAGAAAGGATTATTAAAAAATAAAATGAATTTAAAACAAAGAAGTAAGTGTACTGAAACCGCGGCTAAATCGACAATTTCAACATTAAAACAGTCGCCGTTTATTCCGAGAACGAGTTTTTTTTTATTTTTGTAGCTCTCAATGAAGTATTATGTCGTAAAAAAGTGTTATAAAATATAAAAATAAAAGGTTTTATTGTCCATCAAGCCGGTATTAAGTCATAAACAGATTAACGAGCGCTCGCGTCGCATCGCACGAGCTGACGATTTTGATACGGCGATAACGTCATTGTCGTTATAAAAACCTATCGAGAATATTCAAGAGATTTTTTTTTATTAAAACTTCATTAAAAGTAAGTTTAGTCATAAAGACATCTGAATGCTGTTTATTTGACAGTCAGCAAAATGCTATAAGCATATACTATTTGAATAGTATTTTTTAATTTCGTTAGTAGTGCCCGCATGCCGCGCCGCGCCGTGTCGTGCCGTGTGTCCGCTGTATGTCGCACGGTCAGCAAACATCCCCCATGCGACACAGCCACAGCAAACACACAATTCTGTTGAAAACAAAATAAAACAACTACTCAAAAAACTTTTTTATGACCATTTTGGCGAAATAATCTCTTTTGTACCTCGGAGAGAAATTACTTCACGAAAAAAAATTCTATCTTTCAGTTATTACAACTTGAATACTAATTGCAGTTTCATTATATCAGCATTCATCAAAGATACGTAGTTCACAATGGAGGATATAATTACGAAATTGTAACTCCGGCTGATGGCACTTGACTCGTCCTG
>NW_013525561.1:2594-3218 GCF_000836215.1 Papilio polytes
AAAAAACGTCAAACTGTTCATTTAAAACTGACACAGCTCGAATGTTTAGTTCTATCTGTCTTAGGTCATCTGAGTAGGTAATTGTTCTTTTTTATTTTAATTGCGATTTGTGTAATCCCAAAAACAAATTAATCGTTGTCGAATAGAATAGAAACTGTCGAATACTGCAGCTAGGACAAAGCTATTGAATTATTACAGCCACAACACAAATACTCTGCGAGTGGAGCCAACAGGTCGGCTATCATGTGCCCTCGCGACACAATGCGCACTCGACGCACCCCTGCCCCCGCCCCCGCCCCCGCACACTCCACGGAATGAAAATAATGAACCCTTCTCCGATCAAACGTCGTTGAACTAAGTTGACTGCATATTGTGTCATACTGCCTGCGGCCTGCGGTCCTAATTGCCGTACTATTGATTTGTACTCGCTATGTATGTAGAAAAACTCAAGCGCATAATTCTATCATTTGTTTATCGGATGTGAAGTGAGTCGGGGAAAAGTGAGGCATTTCTTATTTTCGAATAAGATATGGAATAATTGGACACGGAGTGTGTGCGAGGCCATCGGGAACACATGTCGGTGAATCTTTATTCAGCTATCGGTTTATTCACATTCGCACGTTT
>NW_013525561.1:3297-3631 GCF_000836215.1 Papilio polytes
ATAGTTTCTTTTGTCTTTTGCTTTGACTCGCACATCTCGTGACTTGCGCCACACAAATTGACTTTTTATAGCTTGAAGAAGATGTCTTCGAATATTTGAGATAAGATAATAAATTCTGTAGGTTTTCGTCAAATCTTTTCCTATATTTCATATCGAATACACTGAGATCAAACTTTTCTCATACCTCCGTTACTGATAACTGTCACCGTCGTAAATTAGGAAGGGAAATTAGTTAAAGTGCAATGTCATTGCGTCCTGTTGTAGTTGTCTTACCACAAACATTTCCTACATTAAGTTAGAGTGCAAGAGTTCTAATTGTGCTAAACAGTAAGCG
>NW_013525562.1:0-949 GCF_000836215.1 Papilio polytes
TTGTTTGCATTCCTTAATTGTATGCAAACAATGGTTTAATATTTAACATTACAATAAAACATTACATTATGAACTCTAACCCCTAATCATAGAGTTTATTTTGACAATGCAACACTTTAGTAAGGCATAGATTATAACAATAGCTGTATTATGAACTTTATTCACCAATAATAGAGGTTATTTTAACAAACGTACATTATTTTTGAACAAAAATTGTTCACCACGTAAATGATTCTATTTGTAACACTTTAAACGATTTACATCGTCAAATAAATGTCACATACGACAAACATAGATAAATTATGACAAAAAAAATATTAAGGTCCTGTCCCAACACTGACTGATAGAGGCTCAGATAGCTTAAAAATGACGTCACTGTCAGATAAGATAACAAAATCCGATATTTCACATATTTTACACGTTGGATTGTTATCAGACAATTTAAAATTTGTTGGGGTAAGCCTTTAATAATATGAAAGTAAAATATTTGTAAGAAACGATTATATCCGACAGAATAATAGATGACGGCAAATCTTTCTTATTTTTTAGGTTATAATTCTAATTAGGAATTATAAAAGAACTCCGCATGATATTAAAAACGTTACTTTGTTGTTTACATCTGTCAAATTGCAAATGTCAAAACACCAATTACCTTACCATGGTAATCTTGCTTCTTGATGTTGGCAGCTCGTAGCTTATGGTCTCTTTCCACATTAGGGTTTTTATCCAATTTATTTACCCTCTAAGTTTAGTAGCGTGTTAAATATATAGCCTAAAGCGTGACGTAAGTGTAGGGCTTTTTATTAAAGAAAGAACTATTCAAAAATATGATGTAATTGCTGACATCTTAGGCAACAAAGAAGTGTGTGTTTACGCTTTATTATAATAAGTATAGATAGGTAGATAGCTATTTAATATAGACATTTTTTACTTTAATAATAAAGCAGAA
>NW_013525563.1:0-1080 GCF_000836215.1 Papilio polytes
CCCGTGGGATTCATTAATTTAGTTTTTTAATGTTTACTCGATCGTTCTACAACGGTGCAACAATCAAACAGTATCTTAACAAAACTAAAATAAAACAAAGTCTGGAGTGGTAAACATGGGATAAGGTTCATCCCCGAGAAATGTCCGATTTCCGAGGGATACGTAGCTTTTTGTTATTTATATAGTTCTTATGTTTTTTAATATCACGCGGACGAAGTCGCAAGCAAAAGCTAGTAACGTTATATACTTATGTTGCTTGATACTTAAGATTAGACATCCATCTCTTTCCCACCTCTACCGGTGTACCTTGTTACAGTGAAGACATTGAATTTTATTACTTATTATTTTATATCGAACATAATACTATAAAAAGGTAAATCGTGACTCAAAAATATATTGAAGAAATGTATGAAATGTCCACAAAATCACGACGTCCGGATAACGTGACCGGCGGCGCTCACCGGCGACAAATGCGGACATTTTATTCTTATAATATTAATATTACAAAATGCAATGAAAATTATATCTTATATAGTACATACTAAGGTATAATTTTGTATTCAAGCTATCTTATTATTATTTATTAAATAAAATTGTTTCAACTAACTCGTCTTGTTTTATGCAAACATTCATTGACTTTATTTTAAAAAAAATTATTGTTTATTATAATTCGAATAATCATTCAAAGTTGACGTCTAAAACCGTTCCATCTTAACGAGCTTTGAGCTTTAAAAAAAAGCTTAATAACTTTTGATTCTAGTGTCTAGAGGCTTATACAATACAATTTTATTATCCACGTCGGGGACTTTTCCTGTGCGAACCTCTATAAGATAGTAAGGCGAAGTCGCTTAGAAGCTAATAAAACATTTACATCGCCGTGTGTACGAAGGGGCACCATTAAAGTAATAAACTTATCATCGATACAAGTTTCAATAAAATTAAGTAACAAAGTATTTAAAATGAACCGAGTAATAACTCGCACATAGCCTGCGGTAGGTCACGTAGGTAACGGGCTCGATGTCACCCGCTCGCAGCTCGCAGTGAAAATTGTCAGGCAATTTCTTTTATAACTGTTATTTC
>NW_013525564.1:0-781 GCF_000836215.1 Papilio polytes
GCACCCTGGACGGCGGTAGATGGGTTTGTTTTCTCTATGGGGGGAGGGAAGTCATCTGTCGCTGACTAATATCCGACCAGCGGACCCGTTTGAGGGGTCGTGGGATGGCGGACACCAAGGTTCGCGGCACGGTGCTATTTTAGTGCCCTGCGAGCTGCTGGTTCTGCCCAGTAAATGGTTTGGCTCTGTTTGCAGAGTCCACTTGTAATCTGGTGCAGCCCAACGTCGTTGCCGGCTCAGTCGGCTTGGGAGCGGTATTCTCCCGCATGTCGGTCCTGTTGGACAGCGGTCTTTGGACGTGGTTTTGGCGGGAATATTCCGCGGCGCGGCGGTTCCCTTGGGTGCGCTAACCCGCATTCAGGGGGATGTCCTCCGGGATAACGTCGGGCAACCTGTCTCGGACGTTGCGTGTCGTTGTCACGTCTAGCGGCGTAGCGACCGGGACAGGGGGCTTGCCTTAATTGGCTGGCCCAAGACAAGGATCAGTCACTAAAAACCCGACAGCGAAGTCGTTAAAACCTGTGGATACCGGCGGACCTCCACAGCAAATACGCCGAGGTCGGTACAGGGGGCTCTGCCGGCTGGGAACACCCTTTTCCCCCACACTCGTGGGAATAAAATGGAATTGGAATATCAAAAGGAAAATACGACGAACCAACAATATACGACGGATAATGGCAAGGAACAACGGACAAATGATTTGCACAACGATGCGGCAGTAGTTGAAGGTGGGAACCGGCCCTCGGGTGTGGCTGGCCGGAAGACGCGAAACTCTCTCTTT
>NW_013525565.1:0-682 GCF_000836215.1 Papilio polytes
TAAATTCAATTTCACGCATTCTCCATGTATATGTACAATTAAAAAAAATTACAAAGAAAGGATTGCTTTTATTGCAAGATAATACTCGTAATGCTAATCAAAACAAATGGTGACATTACAATGTCATTACAAACGCTTTACAAAGCGCCTGTTAAAAATAATTCAGCAAGATTGTTAGACTTATACTATCTATAATCTATGGTAAAGACAGCACAACAAAGATTCTTTAAAATGTATTACTAATTAGCTGTTGCCCGCGACTTCGTCCACGGAATATTGAGATAAAATAGAGATTACCCGGAACAAAACGCGGCTCGCGGACAGACAGATAGACAGACAAAAAATAATTTCAAATGTGATTTTCGCTATTAGCAACGCAAAAACACCATCTTCCCAAAACCTGGAATTTTTCTTTTAATATTATAACAGACACTCCGATTTTTTTATATGTCTATAGTTTATATTACAATTAAGCTATTGAAAACTTGTTACAACTTAGATATCTACCTTAAAATACAAGAGGGAACCCTGTACTCGGATCGGCAGTTTTATATTACAAGCCGCCAAAACTCAACACATTAATCATTGGGAACCAGTATCTCTTTAAGTCTATGGCCGCGTAACACCATACAATTAGCTACCAACCATCGGTTCCATAAACACGGCTGCCTAAATTAAAGAG
>NW_013525566.1:0-903 GCF_000836215.1 Papilio polytes
ACTTTCCGGTTATATCAGGTTTTCACTTGACCAACTGGTATTCGAACATACAAAGTGCTTACTTGAAAGGAACTTTTGGGCGAAGATTTATGTGTAGTAATTACAATAAATATCAACTTGATAATCAAATGTTTAGAGTATTTAGCTACAGAGATAGAATCAATAGATTAATATTTGCTAATATTATAAATGCGAATGTTTAGATCGATGTAGGAATTTGTAGTCTAAACTGCTGAACGTATCTCGATGAAATTTGGCATAGATGTAAAGTATATTCTAGATATATTTATAAAACACATAAAAAGTTTCCCTTAACTAAAATAATGCACTCGTAGAATCCTATCATAAGACTCAGTAATTCAAATACATTTCAGCTTAAATATACTACATATAAGTATAAGCTATAGTAACAATACAGTATGTTAGGTTGCTATAATACCATTTTATGTATTATAACATATGGTTATGGAAGACTGCGTCACAATCAACATTGAGCACAGCGACGGCGCCACAAACAATGCGTCCGAACGCTCCTTTATGTTGCACGCAGCAACTATTTACATTATAATAGACCACCGTGTCGATTTACTCGTCTGTGACGTAGATACCACAAAGTATTCATTTTAATAAAAACTAGCTGTCGCCTGCGATTCCGTCCGCGTGGAATTAAAAACACATTCTACATGCTGAATATCATTGAGATATGTTTAAGCTACAAACTCTAACAAACATTCATCCATCTAAACTTTCGCATTTATAATATTAAGATCAGCGATAACGTAGTTTTTTAATGGTAAAAGAATTTTTGAAATCGGCTCAGTAGTTTTTGAGCAATACAAAATAACAAAAATACAAGAGTGTTTGTAATATTAGTATATTATATATATAATAGATTAGGAGAAC
>NW_013525567.1:0-646 GCF_000836215.1 Papilio polytes
TAAGTTCGCAGACAGCAATATCCTGTCCATATCGTGAAAATGCGATTACCGAAAATACGTAACGTCGTTATGTTCCTATCGCGCCTATCATTTACGGCTGGATTCACGGAAACTCGAAATCATTCGATTGACGTACGGCTCAAATTGCATTTTTCAATATACGACTCGTTTAAAAATAATAGTTTGGAATTTAAAAAAATCTAATCAAATCGACTGTCAAGGCAAGATATAAGAGATTAGAAACAAAATCTCTTAACCGAAACCATATATACTTGTATAAGCGTAGATATTCGAGAAAATTACGCCATTTAATTGCTGACAGAAATCCATATTTTATTTAATATCTTTTAAAACATTTGCTTATAATGTAACTGCTATTTCATAGCTTGGAATTCTTTCCTTGGTCTTTGTTTAGTATTTAAAAGGGGCACAATAAACGATTCTCATTAACTATGCTTGAATACCTTACAATTCTCTAAGCAATTGTTGTGGATGGCCTTTTGAAATGTAGCAACGTTTAAACAACTTTAATGAGAGTAACCTTTACCATGAAGCTAAACCATAACAGGCGTAAAACCGGTCAAGTGCAACTTCTTTCATACGAGCATAGAATGGCATTCGAATGTAACCACTTACGATATTACTA
>NW_013525568.1:0-1052 GCF_000836215.1 Papilio polytes
ATAATTGAATACCGGCTTACGTCCGTCCGTCGGCAGATAATATGTATATAACTAAGTTATTAAGTCTTCCATTATTTCATATTATAGCTTGAAAGCTTATATATAGTCGTGTAATCTATTTGAACCTTATGCAATATTATATTGAAGGGGAGTTACTATATTTTTAGAGTTTGTAGCCTAAAGTGCTGAACGCATCTTCATGAAACTTGGCATAGATGTAGAGGATAGTCTGGAAGAGCACATAGGCTACTTAATTTTGTTTTTTAATTTAAACGATTGCGAGCGAAAGCTAGATCCTTTTTAAACATCTAGGATGTATGAATTATTGTATTTGTTATTCCAATAATACAAAAATTTTATAATTTCTAAGCCGTCGACATGTAAAACTTTACATTAGAGTTGGAGGCTGTATTAGAGTGTATTGCATACAAACCGAAGCTTTTTCAACTAAAAGTTCGGTTCTATTGTGTGCTTTATAAAATAGAGGAAATGTAAAAATATTTCTATCGTTTTTATGTGCAGAATATTCCACTTTAGTTCCTTTACATTACTGTTTGATGTTCTAGGAATGTTTAGATTAGTATGTATGTACTATTCGCTTATTATCTTGTCTGACATATTTCCTTTCACTCTTACGAAATGTTTCTTACAAAACGTTGGAAGAAGGTTAATTCTTAAGGGATCTGTTGGCGTTTCCTTGTTTTACAGTATCATTTATCTTGCCAGTAAAATGCTACGAACGCAATTCTCTTGAAGGTTGTTCTTAAGGACATATGGATAAGGAAAAACGTACGGTCTTACCATAAAAAAAGTTATATATCGTGACAAAAGAGAAAAGTGACAACGAATTTTGATAATGGAGTGGTTATCGTTCGCTACAAATTAATTGTAGATGTGTTTTTTGTTAACTAGGGAACAGTTTCATTAGTCGGTTGTACATGTGGTAAATTCCGGCTTCATCACCATCCTCCTTATCCTACTCCCGTAGGGTCGGCACAACAGGTTTTTGTCCTCCAAATAACTCTATCATACGTCATTTCAGTCATCACTCC
>NW_013525569.1:0-722 GCF_000836215.1 Papilio polytes
CGGACAGGTCCGTGGAAGACACTTGTGGACCCGTAGGGTCGTGGGATGGCGGGACTCAAGTCTCGCGGTGCGGCAGGACCGGTCGATCCGGCCATCCTGACGGGCTAAGGTCGAGGGCGTGAGGCAGCACGTTAAAAGGCAGTGGACTTCGGTCGGTGTATGGCGGCCTCATGGCTCGCGCGTCAATGCTAGGGGACCTCACCCTGTATTGAAAAGGCGGTTTCCGGTGTCCGACATCACTGGAATCAGTGTGAATGGCAAGCTTTAAGAGAAATATACCCCAGGAGGGTACCCCTAGCGCGTCTAGTGGGGAATCCCTCCCAGAGGTCATTTTGACCTCTGGCCGGCCTTCGTATTCTGGGGGGGCCAAAGACTGCTACGAATACTCGACGACCTTGGCAAGAAACACGGAAAATGATGCACGCGAATTGGATGAGACGACGGTGAGTGGACTAGTAGTCCGAGAAGGAGGAGGAGGGGAGGCAGGCATGGACCTGGACACGGAGCTGATGTTGAATGAGGAGTTGGCGTTAGCTTCCATGTCAGAAGGTAGTCGCCGGGGTAGCCCTGTGACGAGGAAGAGGAGAGGCCGACCGCCCACCACCCGCACATACGTAGGTCTGGCGAAGGCCAAGCACCTGCTTGTCGAGAACAAGCAGCGAGAGGAGGAGCAAAGACGGGCGGAGGCAGAAGTTGTTGCTGCCTCTCAAGCGGCAAGGGCT
>NW_013525570.1:0-1297 GCF_000836215.1 Papilio polytes
AAATCGTGCATAAAAATCCATGTAATTTTACACCGAGGCTATCGAGCCGAGTTTTATTGAATTTAAAAAGGTTCATTTCATCGGCGTATTGCATTATGGTTTGATACGAAAGCTTGTTTATGGTGTATTGTTCTCACTCAATATTACACTTACCACTGCATTAAACATTACTATTGATAAATTCCCTTTGATAAAGTCGAAGACAAAACTTTATAAATGGCAGTTAATGCTGGCGAAACGATACATTGAAGAAAAAAAAACGACAATGACAATTATTGTCTGTAGAAGAGTGGAAGACATTTTGATATGAGTTAATTTATGTTTGAATGATAACCTCTTGTAATACTAAATGGCTTTAAATTACTCAATTTTAACAACCTAAGAAAAAGACGAACAAAACTACAATTAAATAACATAAGATACTGCGCTTTTAATATGCGTAGAGACATAAATAGTTGCGATTGTTCATTAAAATAAAATAATTAATTAAAACGCAAACGCGTGGACAATAAATCTTCAGTACATCGATAAATAACTGCAGCAAAACGTATTTTAAGATATCCTTTTTAACTTCAATCTAAAGAAAGCCTGCGATCTTAAACCAATTCAAACTTTATCTTTATTTATTGGCATTGATGATAATTCTATAGATAGTGGTACTAATGAAGCTGTTTATGAAGATTCAAAATTAACGTATCTATCTTCTTATCGTTCAAGGGTACGTCCCAATACATTTAATGTCGACATTAAATTTAAAATGCAAATTAATCATTAATCGAGTGTTAAATTGTTCATTACTTCTTATCTTAGAGATTTATATCGATAGATTTTTTCCGATAGTGTTCTTTGCAAAACAAGCCTGCATTTATTAAATAGATAGCTGTCGCCCGTGATTCTACAGCGTGGAAATAAAAATAAAGTTATATGGCTTTTGTATTCCTCTTCAGTATGTTCTACATCCGTGCCAAATTTCAGCAACATCCATTAAGCCGTTTATAACATTAGTTTAATTATTCTGTTTTCATATAAGTGTGATTATTACTAAGTCGTTTATTTATGAACTTTAAATTATTTCTTTAAAAAAGAAAAGTTATTTCATGATTAAAAATAATAGCAAAAAGTCTATAAGCCCAATTTCCACATTGCAATTAAATTTAAATAGAAAAGTGTCTACTACATTTAAAACTGTTTCTACGAGATACAATTTTGATCTAAGTAGAATTAATGTTTACATCGTAAGAGGTCCAAGTAATATTGTATAACCATATCTAGAAGTTAGTGTAAACTTGTCACCATT
>NW_013525571.1:0-754 GCF_000836215.1 Papilio polytes
TATTAACATCCTTTCGCAGACATTTAATTATCCGCATTCTACGGAGTTCTGCCAAACAAATTACTGAGTTCAACTTCACAGAGTAAACAATTGTAGAGACGAAACCACGTTCTGTTTATGAACTCTACTTGAGTGCTCTGTGAATTGTGGAAATGTCTGGTTTTAATTGAAACGTTAGTGTACTTTAATGGGTGTTAAACTTTGCCTTTCATTCTGTTCAAGTTATGAAAAACATTTCAGCTTGAAAGAGTAATGTTTTATAGGTCAAAGAAAGGATAGACTAACTTTTACTCGCGACTCCGTTCACATAGTAAAAAACAAAAGCTGTCGTTACAGAAAAGGATGGGAAGGGAACGTGGATTTGAAGGTGGAGAAGACGCATAGGAAGAGGAAACATCCTCTTGTGAGCATTTCCTCCTCCGTCGCTTAAGGGTAGGCAACGCATTTGCTATTGCGAATGTCTTTGGGCAGTGGTCGCTTCGCCAGTTTAGCGGATTCAGGTAGCCGCTTGCTCGTTTGCCACCTTATAAAAAGGGTGACGTCATGATAATGGTGATTAATAATATGAAGGTGTTTCGGTTATATATGTAAACGAACTGTTGGTCGCAAACTTTGTTAGCGCAAATTTGGACCACGCTTTACAACATTTTGACATCGCGGTATTAAAAAAAAGTAGCCTATAATATGACTATTCATGTCAGCTACCTTCCAGTGTAGGTCCCGTCGAAATCGGCCTAGCCGTTTCAGAGATTAC
>NW_013525572.1:0-1236 GCF_000836215.1 Papilio polytes
GAGGAGGGATGAATCGCCTGTTACAAGAAGGGCGTTAGTTACGAATGTGGAGGTACACAGGTACAGGTAGAACTAGAAAGAGATGGATGAATTGCTTAAATTACTGAGATGACGGATGATAGAGTAATTTGGGATACGAAAACCCGGTGCGCTGACCCTACGGGAGTTGGATAAGGTAGGGAAGTTAATATTTTAATGACAAAATCGGTTAAAACCTCAGCAACCCAGATTAAGGTTATTACTTTTAAATTATCTTTTGTTATTTTAATTACTATATTATTTTTTTCCAGTACAGAGCGATCGATACGAGCCCTCTCAGCAATTATGTGATGCATCCACTTTGGAACGCGACTGTCAAGGTATTTTTAAACCTAATTCCTTAATTTTTAACAATATATAGAAATAGATTTCGCCCGCGACTCCGTCCGCGTGGAATTAAAAAAAAACAGAAGCAAGTAGCCTATGTGTTCTTCCAGACTATTCTCTACATCTATACCAAATTTCATCGTAATCCATTCAGCAGTTTAGGCTAAGAAGAGATAGGCTACTTACTTTAAGATAAGAACACATAGGCTACTTACTTTTTTTTAGTCGCTTTTAGAGTCGCGGGCTAAAGCTAGTAGTCTATAAAATGGTATCTTAAACTACTTAACTGTTAATCCATCATTCAGGTTTTATATATTTCCAGGTTATACCTAGATGGTTAGCACCAAACCTGCTCACGTTCCTCGGTTTCGTCTGCGTAGTGGTTGTCGCTCTGTTGACCTCGTGGTATGACTACCATTGGGTAGCAGCTGGAGGTCCAGGACAACAGGACTATGATATCCCTAATTACATGTACACGATCAGTGCTGTGTTAATATTCCTAGCTTACAACTTAGGTAAGATATCTGTTAATAATAGTTAAGTCCCACGGGAACAGCTAGTATTTTTATTAAGAAAAAGTTGAGTTAACGATATGCGCAAACTCTTATTGGTCTATTACAGATGGCATAGACGGTAAGCAAGCGCGTCGGATCGGCGTGTCCGGTCCACTAGGGGAGATGTTCGACCACGGTCTAGACTCTTATATAGTCTTTTTCATCCCGTTTTGTTTGTTCTCCGTGTTCGGTAGAGATGAATTCTCTATACCTTTGTTTAGGTATGTAATCCTGGTACTTATTTTTAACATAAAATGACAAATAAACGATTATCTTCTACGTCTATGCCAAACATCGAGATCCGTTCAACTAACCT
>NW_013525573.1:0-1391 GCF_000836215.1 Papilio polytes
ATTTAGTACAAAGGCTCTTTGTCTAGTCTAGTTTCCTATTGTCAAAGATAAATGTCCATTAAATTGGTTCATGCATAAAAACATTGTTTGTTAATTTAGCTTCACATATTCTATAAAATTTGTAAAGAAATAATAAACTATAATCAGCAATACTTATTTTATTTACTTCCCATTACAAAAATAATTACTCCATATCCAAGGAAGATAGAAACAGGTTTGACAAACTTAAACAGGTTTGAATATCTACATTTTTTACATTCACAAGGATACGTGATAGGGATAGTACAAAAGTTATAACAAATGATTTATCTTAATGTAATAGCAAAAAATTCGTTAAATGTGTATTGCTATTAAATTATCAAAGGCGCTTATATTTACTTCCCATAGAGGTTAATAATGAGGGCTCCAGAGGACTAGTTTTGTGTGCAATTAACTTTTACTGTTGTATAAGTGTCGCCGAAATAAACCAATGAAATAAAAAGGATAGACACAAGTACAGATAACGTTTCTAATCCGATGTTTTCTCGTATTGTACGTAAAATGTCAAACACCACAAAACGGAAGCCATCTTTATTGAAATTTGTGACAAAAAAAGAAACAAAGAATTTCTTATTGGATAATATCCTTAGGGAAAAGTATTTGTTTTTGTTATACGATATCCGAATAGCAGAAGTATTTGTCAGCAAATACTGTTCCGTAATATTGAATGCAAATGTACAGTGTTAGAAATCGGTATGAACATTTTGTGTCTTGTGAGTACAATTCTAGTTCTTAAACATGATAGAAAATAAAACTGTATATCTGAATATTTTAATGTTATTTTAGTTTAACTTATTTGAGGAATTATTTTTTAAGCGTTTTCAAGTTTGGAGTGACTATAGTTAACTCTGGCTCACTATGTATTTCTCTTATTTTAAATCTAGACTAAGATGACCACTTAACTGAGAGAGCGGCATAAAACATGTATATAAAACGAGCAGCTTTGTTTGATTAAAGAAAAATCCGTTATTATACCTGCGCCATTGTTTTATTAAAATTAATTTCTTTAAGTACATTTTAAGTTGGTAAGTTTAATTAGAAACTTGCCTGTTTATTTTGTTACTAAACGCCATTTTGTATTTCGCAATTATTAGTTCAAACATTTTCCTTGCGATGTGAATTTCTTGCTCACTGTATTGGTTCGGTTTAAATTAATTTTACAAAAGCAGCGTTATTTAATATCTAAAATTCCGTAGGACAATATTGAAATTTAATATAAACTAAGTTTCGGTAGATATGAGTATTTTATTTATTTATTTATATAAAATCAAGGTTCCAGTTATAATGTTCGTAAGATACGGGTTTCTTACCACGATTGAATTGTTTTAGTTCCCGATATTATAAGAAACCCG
>NW_013525574.1:0-1162 GCF_000836215.1 Papilio polytes
CGAAGCTGAGATGAATAGCTGCAAACGACCGTGAAATGACCTCAGATGGGAAAAAAAATCTAATTTGAAAACATAATAGGATGGTATCGAATTCTTGATACTTTCCTTTGGTTTATTGTTTTAATAACTTCGATATTGTAGGACGTTCGTAAAATTCGAGTATCCCGGTTCGTTGAACTTGATAAGGGGAAAAGGGACTTGTGTTCACCTATTAATTGTTTTATTGCGTTACTGCGCAGTACTTTTATATAAAATTTACATTACCTTAGCAATCTTTCTTTCTTGATGTTGGCAGCAACTTATGGTCTCTTTCCCACATTAGGGTTTTTATGCAAAATATTTACCCCCTAAGTTTAATGGCGTGAAAATATATAGCCTAAAGCATGACGTAAGAGTAGGGTTTGTTATTAAAAAAAACTAATTATTCAAAAATATGCTGTAAAGCTGACATCTTAGGCAACAAAGAAGTGTGTGTTTACGCTTTATTATATTAGTATAGATTACATTCTTCTTATTATAGCTACTAGCTTTTGCCCGTGACTGCATTCGAAAGAAATAAAAAAAATAAAATAAGGAACATATGTGTTCTTCCAGACCATCCCCTACATCTATGCCAAATTTTATTGAGTTCCGTTCAGCAGTTTAGGCTACGAACTCTAACAAACATCCATCCATCTAAACTTTCGCATTTATAATATTAGTAAGAAGTAAGATTATTTAAATTATTACATATTTAAGGCGGAGGATCGCATTCTATGGAGGCCATTGGGACGCCTATGCTACACATAAGCGTTCCTCAATTCCCTCCTGACATTACTAAGTGTAAACATAAAGGAAGATGATAATGATTGTGCTATTTAAATGTCGTTTCAGTATTCAGATATTTTACTTTACGCAAATAGTGTCATCAATTCATATAAAAAAAGTTTAAAATTATCTTCGGATTTAAAAACATTACGCAAGTCATATAACTATGAGTTTTATTTTAGAATTTTATTATCTTTCCATTAGCTAACAGTTACGTTTATCTGTTCAAAATGCATTGAATACTAAAGTTTGCTAACATTTTACAATGTAGACTATAATTGTGACGGGAATAGTTTTTAGATATTTTTATAGCACTGCTAATTTACGAAGCAAATATTTACAATTCGAATAGCTT
>NW_013525575.1:0-1002 GCF_000836215.1 Papilio polytes
CGTTCTCTTGTATTGTAGCTTTTTGTTTCACCTTGAAGTTTGTACCAGAAACTAAAGGGAAGACATTAAATGAGATCCAAGAAATACTCGGTAGACAATGACTGGTGTATATTTTTATCTAATACTAGCTTCCCATGCGACTTCATCCGCATGAAATAATAAAAATTTCATTTTATTGTTCACATTTGTCAAATGTCAACATGACATGCCATGTTGTCAAACCATGGCAACTTTGCTTCCTTGATGTTAGCAACAACTTATGGTATCTTTCCCACATTAGGGTTTTTATCCAAAATATTTAACCCTAAATTTAACGGCGTGAATATATATAGCCTAAAGCGTGTCGAAAGTGTAGGGCTATTTATTAAAAAAAGAGTTATTCGAAAATATCCTGTTATTGCTGACATCTTAGGTAACAAAGAAGTGTGTGTTTACGCTTTATTATATAAGTATAGATGTAAATGTTATATGTAAATTTAGTTCATTTTGTAGTACAAAGATTTTAGTTAACAATAAACATTTCTGAATAAAGTTTATGTGTAGTTTTTAAACTGATGAAGTCGCGGGTAAGAACGCGCGAACACCTTTGACTTAACTATTTTGTTGCGATTTTATTCTATGAGCTTATAAGGAGGTGCGCACACTACTCGATTTTTAGTTGTGCGAACAGTTGAATTAGCTGCGAAACAATCGACAATCGAAAAGTTGTAAGACTGTTTAGTCAAATACAAGTAACGCTATACTAGTTTCCTGTACCACGTAACAATTTCATGATATTCAAGATAATACAGATTCCGTTATCTCTGCGTAGATAACGATTTTATAATAATCAAATATGATAAAAAAATATTTTAATTACATCTTTTTGCAATAGTAACATGTATCAGAATGCTTTGTATTTTTATTTACGCTATATTAAATGAAAACAGGCGATTGTGAATTTTAAATGTAGGTACAGAAAGTTCATTTTACTTTTTGTTTGCTCAAATATCACTTTCGTGG
>NW_013525576.1:0-1441 GCF_000836215.1 Papilio polytes
ATTAAAATGTTGCAATATCTAATAAAACACAGTTAAAAATAGACCTCTTTCGCAATTTTAACAATAACTCTAAATCCTCACAACTAAGTCGAGAAACTAGAATCATTTATTTGCGCAAAACAGTGGGCCAAGTTTCTCATTAGCACCTGCAGGCACGATTACCCTGTCCCCTACCAATTACAAGGAATCGATCCGTAAAAGAATTACACACTAAGCGTTCGTATCGTAGTACGGAAGCGACTTGCATCGCCACACTCGCAGTTACCGTCATCGGCTATTAAACGACGGCATTAATTATCAACAGTTAGTCTGGTAGGTTGGTACTGGTCGCGACATATCGCCATAACTCATGGCCCCACGGCTATATCATTGATGTTTACTGAAGCCTGCTAGCATGAAATTAGCTTTTAGTAGGTAAACATTTGCTCTGACTATGATCCGA
This sequence comes from Papilio polytes, assembly GCF_000836215.1. NCBI lineage: Eukaryota > Metazoa > Arthropoda > Insecta > Lepidoptera > Papilionidae > Papilio > Papilio polytes. The sequence goes on from NW_013525576.1 coordinate 443, forward strand.
CTATATTAAGCGATAGGTTTATATTTAAAGTCTTAAATAACTTTTTAATGACACATAGTAAGTTACATCAATTTTATAGATGTATACCTTGTAAGGACCTTATAGCAAATTAAGGAAGTAATTATTAATTGGAGTAGTTTTTAAACACTAAAAAAAGTAATTTCCGGAAGGATAGGAGCAAACCCATCACGGATTGATTGGCTCGCATTACATGCAATATATTTCAAACTAGCATTTCCTAGGCACCATTTCTCCGGAGGGGCAATCAAGGCTTACGACTTGTAGCCCAACACTTTTATTACGACCGGCGCAATAGACTAGACCATCGCACATTTAAATATTTCAGATCTAATTACGCTGTTAAGTTTAAACGTTTATTTAATAACTAGAAATTTATATTGCATCCCGTAAATTCGATGATCACTATAAATATTACAAAATCCCCTAAGGACTGTATACGAGCAATTAGAATTAGGATCGAGTACAGTGTGGCTACAAATAACGACTGCATTAACAAGGAATAACCAAGATAGTTTAAATATCCACTAGTGCAGGTGATCTGGTATTATAAATCTATATCTGTCTTCAAACAGTAATTACATTTTATTGCATGTCCGATCAGAAAAGCGGGGTAACTATTAAAACATTACTTTAATGAGAATCGTTTTAATAGTAGATACCTACTATATAAAGATCTCTTATTTGATAATAGAACATACGATAAATAACTACTAAAAAGCACTGTCAGCACAACAGGTGAGAAATGATTATTTCCATTTATTGATGTTGTTTCGGAACAGTGTTCAATGTGCGCATCTGACTATAAAGTACTCGAGCGGCCAAACAAATAAATCGCAGCACCCTTAACGTCACGCAAACGCATCTGCGGCCACATTAGCGAAGTGCGATTCGCACTGCGCTACGGAGCGACAGTAAAGGCCGATTGTGGCGCTCGATCTCTCACACGATAGTTGCCGCGACGCCGGATGCCGCGATAGC
>NW_013525577.1:0-1115 GCF_000836215.1 Papilio polytes
AAGTGTCAAAAAATTTGCACAACATTTGAAAGAAAAACATGGTAGTATTGATATATTTATTAATAATGCTGCACTGATTACTGCAGATTTTAATAAAACTACTTACGAAGATTCTTTAAATGTACTTAATGCTAATTACTTTAGCATATTAACTATACAGGAATATATATTTCCGATTCTAAAAGATAACGCTAGAGTATTGAATATATCAAGCGATGCTGGACATATATCGAATTTAGAAAATCCTTACTGGATTAAACGTTTAACAAGTGAAGATATAAAGTTGGAAGATGTTAATGATTTCGTCAATTGGTTTTTGGATTCAGTTAAAAATGGAACTCTTAAAGACGAGGATTTTGTAGAGACAGGTATACTTGCTTATAGAATATCAAAAGTGGCTCTTAGTGCATTAACTAGAGTACAACAGAAACAAGTTGGTCGTGACATTTCTGTTAATTCTTTACATCCTGGCTTTATAAAGACAAGTATGACCAAAAACAGTGGCTTTCTAGAAGTAGATGAGTCAGGAATTGCTCCCGTATATTTTGTACTTGACGCTGATCAGTCTTTGAAAGGAAAATATTTATGGTTTGATAAAACTGAAAAGGACTGGACAGATCATAGTTTGAAAATTCACTCGAGAATGGACATTTTTATGGAGCATTTAAGATTAAGTAATAATGATTCTTAATAAGCCAAAAACAACGTTGAAATGTTTCCAAAAAATGATTCATTAAATGTTATTGTATTTAACGGAACATTAAACGAATATGCAAAATATTTGTGTTTCTATATTCTAGAATTATAAGCGTACAATACATTTCATAGACAAATATTACAAATTCTTCATCTTTAATATAATTTTGTCTAGACTGTGCAATAAACTTGACTCTGGTATACTTCATAAAAGCATAAGTTATTCACAAAATGAATATGAATTTTCATTATGTATTTCTCCATGTTTTATGAGTACTGAGTTTATATTTTATTAATATTGCTGACCGATTAAACAAGCAAACAAACAAATGCATAACGCTTAAAGGTGAGACTGCGTAGGACGCGGCAGACTGCAAAAGGTAATTGCAGTCATATTAGAATCAGTATCACATTTAGAG
>NW_013525578.1:0-1426 GCF_000836215.1 Papilio polytes
GCCATACTAAACTTGTCAAATTAACATTTAAACTACAAACATATTGTGGGCGATATATCAGAAGATTAGTTTGCGGTCCTGATTTTCAGATTAATGAACATTCCTTGAATGTTAGTCGGCAAATTAAGGTATGAAGTACACGAACTCTATGTAACAATATCAACTAGATTACGTCTAAAGTACAAAGTTTCAAATTGAATAGGAATTTATCTCTAACATCAAACATTTAACAACCACCTCGAGGTGAATTTAAACTAATGAAATGTTCATATAATTAGTATCGTTATAATTAGAATTTTTGGTTATTAGTAAGTATTGAAAGCTTTAGTTTTTACTACTGTACCGATTTCAAAAACTCTTTCACTTTTAAAAAGGTATGTTATCACTAAGAAACATAGGCTATGTCTTTATTATTTTTTTAAATTTCACGCGGGTAACGGCATCAGTTATAAGTAAAAATAAAAGTAAATTAAAAAATATTTGAAATCCATAATTAAAGGAACCGTTACCTACAATACGTAATTGGGTAATATTATATCGCTATTACTATTTTCTATTACCTTTTTTTAGCGTGGGGAAATGCCTAGACGCATACTCAACTTTATAGGGGTAAAGATGAGTGATGTTAGGCTTGCACCAACTAAAATCCCCACGGTGGTCTCCCACAACCAAGGGTCACGGGATCTCCATTTGGAACGCGACCGTGACCCCAACGCTTTGCTACGTATGTAGCTCGTCCTGCACATTTTTACGGCCATCTCAGAGTCTCTATTGGTGCTTAGGGCCCTATCCTATCCACCCGAGAGTCCCCTCTATTACCTAGGCGACACTTTGTTGAGATAATTTAATTCTGTCGACCATGAAAGCAATGATAGTTAAATTGTTAAACAATAGATAAAAGCATAAAAAGACATTTTTATCAGTAAACTTTGAATATTTACTAATATATTTTTTTACTCATACTTCACGGAGTTTCTATACATTGCTTGAAGAATAATTGTTCTCCGACCGTTCTTGTACGAGACATGTCAATTAAAACAAAACTCAATTGGTACAACTTCAAATTAAACATGTCGAACTTTGAGGAAGTTTGTTGAGTACATTGTTAATTCTGTGTTCATTTTATCTCATAATTTTCTTTAATAAATATTAGTATAGATAAAATTACTATTACATATATCTTAGAATACAGTAAAGTAAGTAAATTTAAAGCGAAAAAGAAAGTTCTTGATCCTTGATTCTGAATGCAGATGATGAAACCTAGAATTTAGAATTGAAGTTTTTGTCTTGTTTGTAGAAGACAATTTAAAACGCTACAAGTGTTGAAGAATAAAAATAATGATGTCTACATCGTAGGCTAGAGCTACGACTTCGAATTTGGCTACGTCTACGTCTACGACTTCGCTTTCTGCAACGTCTACGCCTA
>NW_013525579.1:0-970 GCF_000836215.1 Papilio polytes
AAGTAAGTCTTTATCTTAGCAAAGTGTAAGTTAGCAGTTCAAACATAAACTTATGCGTCCATGTCAACTTGTAACTACTGTTAGATTGGCTCCCGTCCTATACAAACTGAAGTTATCACAGACTCGACCTAAACTAACAAGAATATACCGATCTTAGTCGAGTTCGTGACTTCATTCGAGTTCAGTTGATGAAAACGTAATGACCATCTGTACCAGTACGCAATTCTGGTACCTTAGTTACACAAAACATCTTTATAAAAAAAACTTTTTGATGAAAAGAAAACTAACGACTTGACCTCAGATTATCATCAGTAATTCAAGTAGCAGATTTTAAACAAACACCAATAATTTATTTTTACCTTATTTCTACACGACTAGAACTAGAAACAATTTAATATAACAATTATATAAAGATATTTTTAAGGTGGTTACGAAAATATTCTTGAAATCTCAAAAACAGATATCATTAAGGTAATAACTTTAATGTGATTAAAAATTCACAATAATCTATATTAAAGGTAAAGTGAACAGAGGATTTATTATGAAAACTCGTGAGAAATTTTCGTGATGTCATCGACCATTGTGTTATTAATCGATGACATCAAGAATACGTTCCCGCAACTTACACGCAAATATTCGTGATAGACCCTTAGTAAACATAGTTAAAATTGTATATTATTAAACCGTAGCGTCTATTGGTTTAGGTCGTTCATTTTTGCAAGCTGTTTGAATAACAAGAACCCTAGGGAAGAACATAAACGCGGTCGGTTTACACTGCCTACTTTCACAATATTTTTCTCCCTAAAGTATTCCAATTTAAGTTACATTATAATTATGTTATTGCGATATTTATAACGAAGAAATACCTTCACTTTCCCTTGCTAATTTTAACAGACACAATTGTCCTTAAATACAGCTTTAATTATTATATTATACTTAACTTTAGTATTACAAGGCGTACCTCGGACCG
>NW_013525580.1:0-576 GCF_000836215.1 Papilio polytes
TTTAAAAATCAGTCTCACAATGCAGAAATACGATAAAATTCTAGTTTTCACATTTTTTTAATTTAACGTTCAGCTATATGTTCGTGTCCAAAGTAACAAATATCATAAAATGTTCTTTGTATAAAAATAGAAAATACATTAAAATCACTAAAACATTATTCAAAAATATAAGCCCAAATTACAACTGTAAAGACGTTTTAGCAGTCGAATTTTGAGGGCTAAAACAGTCATAGGTTGTGATTAATGTTCAAGTGTTACTAGATATAATTAGTGCATGTAATAAATCTTAAGGTTCATCATAATAAAATGAACGGTGGATAAGACAAGGCTGGTGCGGGCCACAACTAAATATAGAATGTGCATTAAATCGAACTGGAGAGTGGAGTAAGCCGACTTGAAACATTAATCTCCATCTTAAATGCATTGCCATTAATATCTATTTATTGCCAGTCTCAATTACAGGTACGTGAATAACACGTGGATGGCAAATGTAACGCAGTCAGTCTGGATTAGATAAATCAATCGGAGATAATTGTATTTGAACATATAAGAATAGTGAAAACACATCCTTATTAT
>NW_013525581.1:0-1375 GCF_000836215.1 Papilio polytes
CACCAACTTCAAATAGTAGTTCCGAGTACGATTTTGCGCTCGACTGTACACCCGCATCTGGTGTCGCGTCCCGCGCAAATAAACTTTCTGTTCTCTTCATAATTCTATACATTTTGAACATTACTTCTTTATCACAAATAAGTACAATATACGCTATCCCATAAAAAAACTAATTGCGACAACTCAACAAATATGATTAATTTGCTTGTTATTAGAGACAACCAAATCTATTTTTTATGAAACTTTGCTAAAAATCATTTGAAAATTTGCGGCGTAACTATCATTATGTAGAACTACCAAAATAGACCACAATTTTCATAAAAAAAAATATTCGCGTAAATATTTCAAACATCAAATTAATATAAATGACGTTAAATAATTGAAGTTAATATTAATTTTTAGTAAATATATTCGTATGCAAACTGGTATCAAATATTACGGTTATCGAAATGCCACCGCCAGTGTAGAGATCATGATAATTTAATTACCGCTAAATGTTGTGTTTCCGCACGTCCAGTATAACCTCGTTGCAGTTATTAAACCGCAGCCCGTGACGATCAATTTACATCAAAAATATTGAGGAATTCAAATTTGTATGTAAAAATATTATTTAACTATTATAATCCTCCAAATATTTATCTTACGTTAATTCACGCTTCATGACATTAAATTGAACAATTTTAAACATAAATTATAATCTACTTTTGATAGCTTTACAGTGAGTAGGTAGTTTGCGGACAAATGCCACAGATTATATTGTCCTCTAACAACAGTATCACGTGACAACGAAGCGGGCGCGCTTTCGCAAACTATATTTCACGAACCGAGACTAGTTCGGGAATTAAGCTACAATTAAATGGTCGTAAATTCCAAGTTTGGGTCGGGTCACTTCGGGGAGCTCTGTGGCAATTTATCAATTATTTACGCCACTTGGGCCCCGCGCGTCGTCTGCCGTCACCAAGTTCCAGATTCATCGACCAAATTGTTAGACGAGAAGTTGTGATTTCGAGATGCATTATTAAAAGTACAATATTTAAATGTTAAAACCTTTACATGATATACTACTGGTGTAACTCTAGCTTTAAAAAAACGTTTAAAATGGAAAACAATCTATTTATTACTCTCAGTTTCTTCGACACAAACTTTTTTCTGACCTCCTCAGCTCATCTTAACAAATTTTTATCCAAAGTCTGTCTAGTTGTAATTAAAGAACAAATAAAATACAAACATTGATTCCATTTACATACATAGCAAATCCAGAAGTTAATCCTTATTCTAAATAATTCCAAAAGCAAAAGCCAAGTAACATAAGTTACATCGGCGTTGTCCCTACAATCAGTCACTTAGCTAGGCTCTTGGAGCGGTGACTTGCGGT
>NW_013525582.1:0-1201 GCF_000836215.1 Papilio polytes
CAATATATGAACACTGAGTTCCCTTGCCAGCCCCGGGAGCGCCGAGTACGAATACCACTTCAGGCAACATTCTGTACAAGTAAGCCGACAAATGCCGGAACGATCGGCTCAACATCAAACGAAGTGACTAATTAATTTAGTCGGATGTAGCTTGTTTTAAAAAACATGCGCACAACCACAACCTTGAGTTCGATTTTGACGTAATTCAATGACGTTTCTAGTGTTGCCATATGAATAGGTGACAAAAATTATGACAGTATTGCCGTACTCAGGTTTTATTATATAACGCTTGGCCAGTAATGGATGAAAGGACTCTTGCGTCTTCATACTATACCAGTCCAGTTTTTGAGCGCTACTGGGAGTGTAAACCAGGCTTAATTAAAAAATTACGGGACGGAAGCAAAGAATTTTAAAAATTATATTAGTTTTAATTTATATGTGTGCGCTAAACTAGGTCTTAAATACCCATCCACAATAAATTGCGTATAGGGTAAATAACAAGGCATTCCTAAAAATTAGATTGATGAAATCCTCGATATTAGTGACCCTGAGTTGAGTCATGTAGTTTGAAATTTAGTTTTTAGGAAGGCACGAAATAAAATGACAGTATTGTTATAAATGTTTTATTAATAACCAAAAACCTTTAAATTAGCCGTCCTAAAATAAATATTATTCATACAACACTCGAACCATAACGTCGCACGTCCAAAGCTGCATATCTGTAAAAAAGTTAAACAATATATATATATGGTTCCTCATTAATAAATATTATTATTTGTTGAGTAAAGTCAGTAAAGTTTTAATCTTTCCTCAAAAATATTCAGAACAGGTCTGTGAAGTAATCATCATAAAATTTTTGCAATATTAAATTTAACCAACAGCATAATTAGACATCAAATGTTTTACAAAAGCAATATAATTTTAGAAAAACATGCTCACCACTTTAGAAATATTTGTTCGGAAACTCATTCAATCCTAACTTAAGTGTACCTAAAAGAAAAAAAAAACAATTATTATGTAAACCAACACAATGTTAAAATGAAAAATTAATGAAATCCTCAGTCCTGTTGAGCTTGTAAATACCATCACGATGGCATCAGGGGAAATTTTAACATCATAATCAAGTTAGCATTTATTTTATGACTACTATGGCCGGTTTCCCAGTTACCTTTAACTGTTCGTAAGTGTTATTGACTCCATA
>NW_013525583.1:0-6560 GCF_000836215.1 Papilio polytes
TACACATTCTTAACTTTATCCAATCTTGTCACACCACACATCCATCTTAACATACATAACATCTTACATAGTTTATTAGATTATATAAGATTGTAATTTTAAGGTCCGAGCCGCTACTTTCTGCAATGCGCCCTGGGCGGTCGATCAACATCCCACCCTATCGGCGGAATACCGTAAAGGTGGATAAAGTTAGCCTAGACGTACCTATGTCCATTATATTGCGACCTCCTTAAACCAAAACGGAGAACCAATTATGTCAAGTGCGTGTCCTTCGATTGGTATTTTTCCCGAAGTATCGCAGGGGTGAAGTAAGTCTGGCTTGTTGAATAATAAAACATTCATTCAAAGTTAAATATTTTTCCAATAACCATTCAATGGAAAAGAGACTACTAATAATATTAACGCAAACTAGTTTTATTAAGCGACAGACATTTACGTTTTTATTCGTTTGCTTTAGAATAATGGTCGAGGCGTCTTGTTGGACATTAACGTTTTAGCATATTTAAGAGCGGGTGGCGCAATTGTAAAGAAAAAGCTCTTTAAAAGGTTTGAAAATATTTAAAATTCACAATAAAAGGGAAACCCATAAAGGTTTAGATGGGTACTAATGTAAAGAGAATATAATTGACGGTATGGAACGGGACTAGCGTATTGAATTTGCAGAGAAAACCAATACCTGGCCTGTCTATATCTAGAGGATTAAGCTAGGATTACGAGCATAGAGCGCACTTAGTACTGCACAGTGTCTGCATTCAACAAATATTATTTTCGTATATGTTCGTTTTCAATCCTCTACACTTCAACTGCCGAAACAGATATGTAGTTATCTCTATTTTCCTAAACTATTGAGAGGGTCAGAACTCGTGGTAATCTTACTAATATAAATGAAAAAGTTTGGATGGATGGATGGATGTATGTTTGGTAGAGTTTAGCCTAAACTGCTGAACGGATCTTGATGAAATTTAACACAGACAAATAGCGTAGTCTGGAATACCATAGAGGTAACTTACACTTGTTTTTCAATTCCATGTAGACGGAGTCGCGGGCGAAAACTAACAGTACAAAACCGCGCATCCACATGTCACTCGTAATATAATGTTGATAGAAAAAAATCTTACATTGATATAAAAAGCTGGTCAGTACTAGTTTAAAGTAAAATGTGTACTTGTAAGAATGACGAATCTTATCGCTAACTTTATATATTTATCCCGCTGACGACTGTGAGCAGGCAGCCCGCGATCGTGAGGTGGGGTTGTCCCGGTTGGACGAGGAATTCGAAAGTTCGCCTTTGTTTCATCCACATATTCTTAAAACAAACGACAGTAAACAAAATTAATAAACAAAAAAAACATCGAATTGCATTGTTTTCATATTTAAAATCGGCATTGTACCCAAGCTGAATAAGTATCCCGAGTTGTCAAGTGACAATGGAAATAATAATAGTTGATTGCTTCAGTTTCATTTCATTTGCAAGTAGATAACAGAGTTTCAAGAAGGGAGAGAGAAGTCTGCCGCCTCAGATCGAATATGAAAATAGGGAAACTTTCCACCGAATTCAGATTCAATTTAATATTTGTATCTTACTTTGAAAGATGAAGTGCACTTTGCGCGTCTCTTGTAGAGTTGTATTCTTAAATAAATCTTTAGAAGTTAACATTTTTACTATCATAAATTAAGTTTTATTTCGCCAAAAAAAATTATATTTACAATACACTTACTAGAACAACTGAAATCGCTTTAATCTTACCTAACTCGGATCGTAAAGGGAGTGTAAAACTTATTTCATCCACTCACCATGAGATTTAAATGCGGAAAAGATAAAAAAATATTTGACAGTGATGAATCCTAACTATAATTTTCTTGGGTTTCTTAATCTTGGTGGGTCAAACATGTTAACGTAAAAGCTTTTTTTATTTTACTATAATACTAGCTGATCGCGTGCGGCATCATCCGCATGAATTAATGAAAATTTTATTTTATTGTTTACATTTGTCAAATTCTCAATTGCAAATGTCATGAAATGACATGACAAACCTTGACAGTCTTGCTTCCTTGATGTTGGCAGTAACTTATGGTCTCTTTCCCACATTAGGGTTTTTATCCAAAATCTTTAGCCCTAAGTTTAGTGGCTTGAAAATATATAGCCTTAAGCGTGACGGAAGTGTAGGGCTTTTTATTAAAAAAATAATTATTTAAAAATATGCTGTAATTGCTGAGATCTTAGGCAACTAAGAAGTGTGTGTTTACGCTTTATTATAATAGTATAGATGGTATGTAAATCGGGAACCCTTATCGCGTATTACCATCCATGATGTGGACATGCTTCGCCTTCGAGCGTGCATTCGTAATTAAATTAAAATGTCACTTACCAAGTCGGTATGTAGTGGAGCAAACGATATGTCGTATTACAATTGGATTGTAGATTGCAATCGAATCTAATTAAATAAAATCGAGTAATTGATTTGATGATAAATAAATTGCTGTGGTTTTTGGTTATACTTTAACACATTTTGGTATTCAAAACATTTAAATTATATAATTAGTAATGAAAAAAAATGTAATGATTATGGAGATGTCATGCATGCGTTTATTGACAACGTAATTAAATGGAGTTTAACAATTTTTTTTACAATTAAAACATAATAAAATATGAACAAATTTAGAATTACCCATTCAGTTCAATGTTACACAAAGGGAAACAGTTAACAAACGTTAGTTAGAAAACGAACGTGCTGCGCTACGGCAACGTTTATAATTTGAAAGGATTTCCGTTTTATGAACATTCTTTTGCAAATACGAATACGTTCTGTGTACTGTTCTACTAGTACTCTATTACCAACTTGTTTCAGTTACAGGTTAACTACTAAAAATCCTACAGTAAAATATTTTCTTTTATACATAAAACAATCATTTATAATTAGGCTGGCAATTCAACCGTACGCAATATATTACCAGTACAGTTGTAACCGCGAACTACAATTGTTAATTTAATGAAAACGTTGCAAACAGTGATAATGGAGTTTTGCTACATTTATAACGCCGCGAGATTTAACGAGAATACCGAATTATTATTGAATTTCGAAAATTAAAATTAAATACCATTGGGCGATTATCAGAGAGAGAGAGAGAAAGAGAGAGAGAGAAAGTGTTTCTCAATATGGAATTTTAAGATAGAAATCTTTTACTGAGACTAACAAACCTCTTAATTTATTAGTTACGGGATGGTCTAATCACTTGACTAACTGCTACCCTTACAAGGTAGCGATAACAGTCCCTTAGTGCTGATATCTACTACAGCACTATTATACTGTTAACGATAATTGACTCTAAGTGTAGCGTTATAATAATTTTAACAATGGTAGAGACCGCTTTAAGATCTTCGCACGAATGGGACGGCTCGCCCGGTGCAATACCACGACCACACAGAAGACAGGCGTGAAGTGGCAGCAATTCCACGTTTCGTCTGATGAATGTGGTGCCGGAGGCCCCACTTTAGTCTCATAAGAATAAGAAGCAAAGGGAATGTGGATTTCACGGTACAGTAGATGCATAGGAAGGGAAAACATCCTTTTTATGTGCGTCTCCTCCTCCTTCGTTTAAGGGTAGGCATCGAATCCGCAATGCGAATGTCTATGGGCAGCGGTCGCTTCAGATGGTCAGATTCAGGTGGACGATTCCTCGTTTGCCACCTTATGATACATTAGCTGTCCCCATGCGGCTTCATACGCAGGTGATTATAAAAACTTTATTTTATCGTTTACATTTGTCAATTTATCAATTGCAAATGTTAAAATGAAATGACATGATGACAATACATGGCAATTATGTTTCCTTAATGTTGGCAGCAACTTATGGTCTCTTTCCCACATTTGGATTTTTATCTAATTTATTTACCAACTAAGTTTAATAGCGTGAATATAGCCTAAAGCTTGAAGTCAGTGTAGGCCTTTTATTACAAAAAAAGAGTTATTCGAAGATATTCTGTGATTGCTGACATCTTAGGCAACAAAGAAGTGTGTGTTAACGCTTTATCATAATAGTATAGAGTAAAAAAAGTGTAGATATGAAACTGATCTATAGCCCCGGGATTACGTTGATTCTAAATAAACGTGTATTGATTGCGTCCTGTGTACTTTGGAAAACGAACGCTGATGCTACGCGAGGAAATAGACATAAATTGATGAATCATATCTGTCTTGTTTGTGTTACCTTACCGCTGAAGCTAACGGGAATACAAGGAATTATTTTGTTAAAAATATCCTAGTTAAAATTCAAATGAAAATAGCTCGTTTACTTTTAGAAAATATTTTATTTACTTTTCAATCCAAATATTTTCATTTTCTTTTCTACGTAGTGTAGGTATTTTTACAAGGATAAGTCAGGTTGGGTGATTAATTTGATTCAAATAAAAGTAAATTTTAACAGTAAAAACCGGTTTCAAACACGAGGAAAATGTTTGAAAACTGTTGTGACGTATAATTATTTTTGTAACCAGTACAAAAGTAGGAAAGCCAATTATCAGTGTAGTAGAAGCAGCCGTACAGGTAATCACTAACTTTGAGTTTGCCTCGAATAGCCTTAAATTACATTAAATCGAAGTTAACGAGTTAGCGATAATGACGTTACTCTTCAGTCCCTGGGAGCAAATGGACTGCAAATGTATAAGATTGTATCATATATATACGTAAGGTAATCTATGTGGGACCGGAAGTAATAGAATGTGCAATTTATGAACTATGCGAGCCAATAATCAATCTTGATCCATTTTTCAACTTTAAGATTGACTGATCGAAACATTCCTCCACCTCCTGTTTCATTTCAACTTTACAGATCAAAAATGTTTTTGATTGCACATTCCATTCCTCATTGTTTTAAATATTAAACGCGTAAAACTCAATGATTCCGTTTTTATTTATTCTGGACATTGCCGACATATCTGTCTACGGATTAAACTGAAATCAAAAAATAGCTTTCACAGCTTTTAAAAATTCGCTTCGCACTAAAATTTCAATACTCACGTGGGATTAAAAAGCAGAACATCTGGCTTTAAGGCAAAGTAATATTATGTAATTAAGTATAATAGAAGAATTTTCGACTTATAACCGAAAAATAGAACATGTAATGTTTTATGGTAATAAAACCCGAAATATTTTTCAATTTACATCACTATTTTGTCAAAGCCTGTATATAGAAGGTCCTCATTATTTTCCATGATTATTTACCTTATCAAATTAAATAAATATCCTAGAGTGAATAGTTTTTATTTTGCAAAAGCAGCCAAGAAATTCTGTTTGCATTTTTATTCGCAATATCGTTATCACAAAATATCGGTAGCATTGACTTAATTACATTGTTTTTTAAAAATCCTTTTTCAAAATGAATATAAGACATACACTGCCGGCCAAAAATTTGAGACCACTTTGTACACAGGTTATAATTTGCAAAATATTTTAAATCTGCGTATGATAACAGGTAAAAAAGTAAGGGAAGATTATTCGACGAAAAGTTAGTTTAAATAATATAATATATATATATTTATTAATAATTATGGCAATTATTGTAGTTTTTTAATTATTTTATGTTACATAAAAAGTTCCCTATTTAATAAGGTAAACAAATAATTTGTAGAGCACTAACTTTTGGAGTTATATTGTAATTTTTTCAAGGTGGTCTCAAACTTTTGGCCGACAGTGTATGACAAAAAAAAACCATGAAAATTCAAAGTTTATAATGACATCGAAGGGTAATAAATACGTCGTGCTAAACGGCGAATTCTACTGTATATTAGTTACATTTCCGCCAGTAACTAATTAATGTCTTGTAGAATATTGCCCGTGTATATGTAGCTTGCTGTATTGAAACTAATATTAGAACTACTCGAGGAATATTAACTCCTTATAGAGTGATAAATTTCGTCGGTAGTTCGTCGAGCACCACATTGAGTACTGCAAGTAAAGCTTTTTGAACTTTTGTAATAAAAGCTAACTTTCTAATACCAAATGTCCGATCGCGCTACCGGTTAGTTATCGAGGACTTTTCTTCTTCTAAAAGGAAATAACTGATCAACAAATGTGTTTTTTAGTTTATTAATTCAATAAACTTTTAGATACGTTGTAGGTATACAACATATTTTAGTACACAATTTTCTTACATTTTTTCTTAAAACATCATAAAAAATACTCATTCTAAACGTGAGTTTTCACTGTGTCCTCGTTTAAAAACTAATAATTTAACACTATGTGGGCTAAATATGAATGTTAAATAATTTTAATACTTAGCAGACTAAAATGAATGCGGAATAATTTAAATAAAGTGTTAAAGTTGCAACGCGTTTGGCAATTGAAATGGAGTTGCGAGGTGATTCAGTCGGCTCAAGATGCAAGTAGTAATTTAATCTCTAAATTCGTTTTTTAATTTACTAATGATATTGTATCGTCGTCTTTATCTACGTTTACAGTCTTTTGTTAGTAATAAACTTTTTAATAAAAAAACAAAACCGACTTCCAAACAAAATACACGAAAAACAAAACAAAACAAAATACACCAAAAACAAAATATTC
>NW_013525583.1:8128-21903 GCF_000836215.1 Papilio polytes
AAAAAAAAAAAAAAAAAAAAAAAAAAAAAAAAATAAATATACCGACGAATTGAATACCTCCTTCTTTTGGGAAGTCGGTCAAAAATGGAGATTTAATTATGTTACATCAATCTGTATTGTGTCGTTAATTTGTAAGCAAAATGTCAGATTATACCACCGCATAATGATGTGCTTAACAGACTAGTACTTAAAATATATAGAAAATGGGAAATCCTTACAAAGACGAGATACGTGATCTTTACACTTCTCTACGGATTGTGGATATTTTAACTAAATGGGTGTTGAAAGCATCCTAATTCGAGGAGCATATATGCGCTTAAGCATGCATGTGGATGAGGCGAGAGAGAAATGAACATAGAGCATTACAAATCTGTATAAATGTAGGTCTTTGCTTAGAATGACTTCAGACTTAAACGCGTCTGTTGATTTTAATGACAGTTATTTCTATTATAAGTTCTAATTCTCACCACTTCCAAGAACCGCGACCGTCAGCGCCAAGATGACGAAAATCAAATAGGTACTCGTACAAAATAGTATTATAGTCTGACCATTTATAGAGGTCATTGGTAAGAGCACGAAGGATTGCCAACTGGAAGATCGTTATGTGCCACCACTCAACGAGTTAACGGTGTTGTCTTTTCTATAATTTTATTTAGTAAATGAACAAATTAACGTTGAAAAATATTTATACGGACATAAAATACATCGAAAATCAAATTTAATATTGTAAACTAGCTGTTCTCGTGCGGCTTTATCTGCATGAAATTATAAAAACTATATTTTATTGTTTACATTTGTCAAATTATCAATAGTAAATATCAAAATGGCATTACAATCCTTGGCAATCTTGCTTCCTTGACGTTGGCAGCTACTTATGGTCTCTTTTCCACATTTGGTTTTTTATCCAAAATTTTTACCCCCTAAGTTTAATGGCGTGAACATATATAGCCTAAAGCGTGACGTAAGTGTAGGGCTTTTTATTAAAAAAAAGAATTGTTCAAAAATATGCTGTAATTGCTGACATCTTAGGCCACAAAGAAGTGTGTGTATTGTAGCGTGTTTACGCTTTATTATAATAGTATAGATTAACATAAAATTAAATTTCCATACAAATGAAGTCAAATTAATGTTTATTGTCAGCATTTGAATTTCGTCGAAATTTAATAACAAAGTAAATAGTTTTGGTATAATACGCTCATTAACCCTTTTTCAGAAATATATCGACATTCATTAATATAATGTTTACAATAAAACAGCTCTTTGATGTCGACCAATTAGCAATGTATAAACCAGTTACCAGTTATTAATTAATAAATTATTACAAATGCACATTATTAAAACCATTTTTGTTAAATGAATGTAACTTGTAAATTACACGGTAATATGAAAATAGCTGTAGCGGTAATAAAAAGACAGAAGTGATATATACAGTTAAGAAAAAGAAAGCTGGATTACCTGCCACATAATGAGAAATGCAGAATTACTACAGCTCATCGTACAAGGCAAGATTCACAGAAAGCGAAGTTAAGGTTGAAGAAGAACGTCCTGGCTCAAAAACCTACGCCAATGGTTTGTGTTGTAAAAGTGAACGGCACTTTTTAAAGCCGCGGTATCAAGAATGCAAGTTGCGCTAATGATCGCCGAACTTCGAAAGAAGATGGCACTTTAAGAAGATAAAAATAGCTGTGGAATAAAAAGGTTAATGTGAGCTTATTTAGTTTCAGGAAAGTTTTAGTAACAATTAGGAATGAGGTAGGCAGAGCGTAGTGCCTGTCGTTTGCATCTATCAACTTCCCGCATAATAATTAGTCTATCCATCTTACGGAACCAACAAAACTTCACATGCAAACACATTTTCTGTGGATTACTTATTACAAAGTTTATATACGTGTATACTAATATTTAAAATATACCATTACGACCCATTAAAGACTACTCAATCTATACTAATATTATACAGAGGAAAGATTTGTATTTTTGTATGTATTGAAATATCTTAAAAACTACTAGGCCGATTTCAAAAATTCTTTCACCATTAGAAAGCTACGTTATCACTGAGTAACATAGGCTATTTTTATTATCTTTTAATTTATCGGGCGAAGTCGCTAGTAAATTATATGTAATTTAGAAAGAGAGCTATGGCTCTAAAGAGTGGTATAAAAGCAAACAGGCTTAAATCTTTCTTTATTTTTAAACATTGCATACGAAATTGTAGTAAATTAAATAAGCTACAATTATCTTATCCGTTTCATCGCTAAAATATATGAACGCAAAGCAAATTTTTACTAATTTACCAAAAGAAGGAGGTTCTCAGATAATGATTTAAATAGACATAACAATATGTTGTTAAACATGTGTTTTAGCAGTAGAAACACGCGGAAACAAACTGTCCAAGCAAATAAGGCAAATCGAGTTTCGTAATCCGATACAACGCTACGCAATAGTAGCCAAGGAAACATTTAGATGTATCACATAGCCATATGCAATTATGAAGTCTCACGACTGTAACACAATCTCGTCACTGTAACGCATTCATATTACATGACCGTCAAACTGAGCGATATGGCAAACACATAGTCGTTAAATGGATTTCACTCCCTCCTCCCCATTTGTCATGTTGCACATCTCTTGTACATTTGTTGAACACCACTACCATTTTAATTACTATTTAGTAGAAATCCAACTAATATTATAAATGCGAAAGTTTACATGGATGGATTGATGCTTCTTAGAGTTTATCGCCTAAGCGGCTGAATCAATTTTGATGAAATTTAGTATAGATGTAGCGGATAATCTGAAAGAAGACAGGCTACTGACTTTTGTTATTTCCTAATTCCACGCAGACGGAGTCGCGATTGAAAGCTAGTATTACAATAATTTCTTTATCGCGTTTTGACAATCGATGTATTTTTTATTACACCAATTGCATCACTTCAGATGCAACGGATATATCCTATTGTTTTTTTACAATATAAGCGAAAAACATCACTTAAATGTCTCCACTGACGTATGTTTGTAGACTATATAACAATGTTATAAAACATAAGGGGTTATACTTAATTAAGATTTAAATTGGTTGCAAGTAGTTATTTTGCGTCGTAGATATCATTTAGTCCATTTTAATTGCGTGTAATCGCTCGAATCGTATTTAATTGGAATGTCAGGAGCACAGGAAAGTTCATAATACAGTGTAATACGGTACCTGGATTCGCTTCTCTAGCCAGCGGTATATTATTTTCTCATTCAATGCACCGAAAGACAACCTAGCAACGATGGAAATAAATTTACAAATACGAGTATAACAGTGGTACAAAAACAATAACTCGTAACCAGTTCATTTAAATTACAATACACATAAGTAGTTTTCATCCATTGTTACTGACGCGACGCGACGTGACGTGAAATGACGCTGCGCTATTTATTGCATCCCATTTCATATCAATGTTTTATTTTCAAACACAAATAATGATTCGGCAATGATGTAACACAATTATAATAGTAGCGAGTAATGTACAGTGCA
The DNA here is from genome assembly GCF_000836215.1 of Papilio polytes. Classification (NCBI taxonomy): domain Eukaryota; kingdom Metazoa; phylum Arthropoda; class Insecta; order Lepidoptera; family Papilionidae; genus Papilio; species Papilio polytes. Next base: position 11,649 of record NW_013525583.1, read on the forward strand.
GTTAATACTCATCACTAGCTCAGTATAAGTCCCCACCGACGGCCTCGGAGCCTGCCCTAAGTAAGGTGTGACTAGGCCATAGTCAACCCCGCTGGCCCAGTGCAGGTTGTTTGACTTCACACATATCTTTGAATTTCTACGCCGATATGTTGCATCACCATGTCTTTTTTCACCGTAAAAACTTCAGGTAAATTATGTATGTACATATGAACATTCGAAAAATCGAAAATCACATTGGTACAAGTCAAGTGTAGACCACTGAGCCAGCGACGCCACAGTTAATACTAATTAAAGTTAATTAATACAGAAAAAGTTATTTATTCATTAGGTACTGTTAGCGTTGCCTGTGCCCGCCGCAAACCTGGGACCGTAGAAAAACAACAATAATGTTTAGATTTAAATAAAATCAGAAAAGTTACTTTGACTCGGTAACAGTCAGTGCTCGCAGCGAAATCGCTAAGTAGTTTGAACGTAAAGCTTTGATATAGAAAGGATCTAAATATAATGCTACAGATTTAAACGCTTTGAAATGTAAAACAACACATCATTTTTCCATTTTTGTATTTGAAACGACTTTACTTTAGATGTCATCTACATGAGGTTTTCTGTAATTTTACACGAGTTGTGCTGCGACTAAAATATGAAAATTCCTGCTAGACTCTAACGTGCAATTTTTTATATAAAACAACGATAAAATTTAAACCGATAAATAGCTTATGATGGAGTATGTTGGCACGAAAAAAGTGAACTGCGAACTCTCAGCTCGCCCGATTTCGCCCCAGGCTACAATCAACCGACATAGAGCTAATGAGAATATCGTCCAGTTTTTTTAGTTTCGCCAAAAGCCTAACGAAAGGGTGCTGACGGTTTTTTGACTTCACCTAACGTTTGTGTTATGTTAACAATATTTAGGTAGATGTCTACCAACAAATGTTTACTTGTACATTTAACAAAATTGCAGTATTTGTACATAATGTAAAAAAATTGAATTTCGTATTGGTATATAATGTATTTCGTAAAGCAAATAACGAAAAACCATTTTTTGTCTGTCTATCCGCAAGCCGCGCTTGTTTCAGGTGATCTTCGAAACGGCTGATTTTGACGGGACTTTCATATGTGCGGCATTCGGGTATATTATAAGCTATTTTTATTCTGCACTGAGGAAGTCGCGGGCGAAGGCTAATATGTATATATGTAAAAAGATAATGTCTAATTCTCGTACTTATCACATCACGCAGATGAAACAATTACCCTAATTCTTCCTTTGTTGTATTTATTATTGTGATAAGTTTTTAAAAAGGGAAAACATTTATAATTAATGTAACGATTAAACAAGCCTCGCCACGAACAACTTAGAAAGTAAATAAAATTGCACAAAGCTTTTCTATCTGAAAGCGTTATGTATATTTTTTTTACAAGTTGAACCACAAAGGGTTATTTCAATTCACTTTATTGGTTTGCCTTTAAAGAAAGAACGAGAACAACTTAATTGGATTAAAATAGTTCGCTGGCTGTTGCCTTTGCTTTGCATAATTAAATATGCTAGCGAGATATTATTTTTTGCACTGAACAGGTTAATTACGTTTACAAGTCCAGTTAGACTCGGAAATATTAAGACTGTGCTAGGAAAAGGAACGGCTAATTCATCCCAACGCTTTAATTCAGCTCAAACAGCACGAATTCATATAATATTTTAAGTAATAGAATTTAAAAAAAGAAAAACAAATATTTTCCTGCAAGCGAACTTGCTTATTTCATACTTTAGTACTAAATAAAATATGTTAAAATAATTGACACATTCAAGCGTTTTTTTTTTATAAATAAAAACGAAGTTTCCTTTTATCAATATATCTAGCTGCGCAAAATCTATATTACTAGCTTTCGCCCGCGACTCCGTCCGCGTGGAATTAAAAATAATAAAAATATAAGCCTATGTTACTCAGGAGTAACGTAGCTTTAAAATAGTGAAAGAATTTATGAAAGCCTCCACTACATTAAACAAACAAGTTGTCCTCTTAAAATATTAGTATGATAAGTTTGCGCCACCGGAAACACATATTTATGTGTAAAAGTCACACATAAACATGTTATAGCATAAATCTTATCTTACTAATCTTACTAATATTATAAATGCGAAAGTTTAGATGGATGGATCGATGGATGGATGGATGTTTGTTAGCGTTTGTAGCCTAAACGGTTGAACGGATCTCCATGAAATTTGGCACAGGTTTAGAGTATAGTCTGGAAGAATACATCAGCTACTTTTTATCCCGGGAATAGTTACGGTTCCCGTGGGATTAATTAATTTAGTTTTTTAATGTTTAATCGATCATTTTGCAACGATTCAACATATCTTATTGAAACTTGGCACAGATATAAAACAAAGTCTGGAGTACACATGGGATAAGCTTCATCCCCGAGAAATGTACGGTTCCCGAGGGACACGTAGCTTTTTGTTATTTATATAGTTCATATGTTTTCTAATACTACGCGGACGAAGTCGCGGGCAACAGCTCGTAGATCTATAAAAATACTGTATATAAATAAAACAAATACAATCTTTGGCCATTTTTAAATGGGTTCCCAAACGGTTTACATACAATTTGAATTTTGAATTCATATTTGCGATTTCTTGTGGCACGGCATTGATCGTATATGGTAGACGATTTTCAATTTTTTTTGCCGTACTACATTTTAAAATGTTCCAACGCGGCACATCGTCGTGGATACGTTCAAGATTTCAGATAGCGTAAAATATTCCGATATTCAAACCAAATTCAGCACTTCTGAAAAGGAATCGAAAACGAGCTAGTTAGTACTAGTTTGTTGATGGTTAATAGTTCAGAGTACTAACAAGTCTAACTAAAGTTAGGTCCAAAGACAAAGCGTGCCACCCGCAGTCATGTCCCCTTGTGGTCGAAACTCGCATTGTTCTACAGTATGAAGTTATTGAATGCGATACAATTAATAACACGATTTAAATAGTTTGTTAACTGCATAAGTATAGAACAGGATCGCAGAAAACAATTTACATTATAAACAAATAGGTTTTTTTTAAAACAAATTCATTAGTAATCAAGGACCGAAAACGAGATTATCGAATAGTATTTTTATAGCAAAAAGTGTAAGCAAATATGTTGATGTTGATGATGGATATTTGTTAGAATTTGTAGCCCAAATTACTGAACGAATCTCGATGAAATTTGGCATGGATGTAGAGGATAATGTGGAACGCATTTTTTTAATCCACGCGAACGGAGTCGCTGGCAAAAGTTTAGTTAGTTTATGAATATCAATAACCCAAACGTGCTTAGATTATAGAGTAGAAAAGTTTTGAAATCAAGACGCTAAATATAAATTGATTAATAGGATATAGGGATTTAATAAATAAACAGAACGCGGAATACAATTGCGCATGTCATACAGCCGTAGTGACAACCAGCCAGTCCATTCATATGTATTTTCTAAAGCAAGCCCCTGCCACCACACATAACGTCATTTTGATCCATCGTATAAAGTATTCATGAGACGGGTCTCCAATTACATCACGTTTCTAGTGGCTTTTCAAAAAATCTTAATCCAGGTATCCTTTGGAAATGAATACGGAAACGTATTCATATCTTAATATTATACTAAATATATTTTATATTTGTAATTCACGCTCCCATTAAAACTTGAAACGAGAATAATTGCATAAAAGTATACAATTCGGTTACTGTTAAGCTTGTTTTAACGCTTCTTTAATTCTGTTCCGAGTTCGGTCGTCTGTCACTAATGGCTTTTATCCGATTTCATTTATTCAATTCATATTCGTTCGTAATCAAAAAGGACATGGTTTAAGAAAATATGTAAAATAGAATAGTCGATTCATCTGCCTATAGCGGTGACGAGCGACAAAGTGCAGCCGCCACAAGTGTCAAACTCACTAGCCTGTTAATTAACAAACCCTCTGCGATTGAAAGCTGCCAACGTAGCCAAACCGAAGTTGAGATGCTGTAATTACCTTAGACTTGTGGCTTGTGACCACAATCGATCCTATTATTGCTTTAGATCAATCCCCCCAATTAATACATTGTATGATGTATATTACTTTCTATTATACAATTAATATTATTGATAATCAAGATGATAATTCATGTTACAACAATATACATATAAACACCTGTCGACTTATTTTTGTATCCTACGTACCGTAGTCAGACTGGCGTTCAGTGTTTCTATTTAATAAACCTGTGAAACGTTAGCAAACTTCTCTTTAACAAACGTACAAATCAACCATGTTTTATTAGTTTTTAATGTTTGTTTTAATTATGAACTCAGTAAGAAAAATATAAATAAACACTGGCTGTCAACTGTGACTCTAACCGCGTTAAAATAATTAGTAGCCTATACGTTATTCTAGACTGTAACTTACCCCTGTTCCTTTCATCGCGGTACTTTATAAAATTTACTTAATAGCTAACATCCATCCATCCACTTTAGCATTTATATTAATGAGAATAAAAAGAATTAAATCAATCGTCGTAATGTATGTATAATTTAATAACAGAGAGGCGTTTTTCAATAATAAATATTAGTAGTAGACGCAATTTATACTATTTTATTCTTATGTACCTACAAAAAAATAATTAAATTGTATTTTTTGTTTTCAAATAGAATGCGAGGCATTAAATAGTGTTTCGATAGTAACAATTTACGGTTAAGTTACAAATGTTACTTTATCCAGTGTTAAGCTCAAAATGCGGAAAATCTATCTAGCACCACGCTCACCGGCTCACCGTAGGCGTTCGCCGCAGACATGTGAAGAACGCAAATAGAACTAATCTGCACAGAAAAATCCATGCATACATTTATTAGTTCGAATTCCATCCAAACAGAATGCAATGCATATTTTAAGTCGCGATCGATAGCTTGTTATAAATGCAAATTATTTTTTTAAATCACTTTACTTTTTGTTTTATATTAATTCATATTGTTATATAAACATCTATACCGACTTTTGACCAATTTAATAGGTCACATTTGATATGATACTTCATCAAAATTCAACAACATAACTATGTAACGACGGAAGGCATAAAAAAAATGACTTAGAACTGCTAAACTGCTTATCTTTTACAAAATTCTATTACATTTTTGTTATTTTTTTTACTGTCAATATAATGTTATTATAAAGTTGCGTCATTGAAATCATTTGAATTAAGACTAGCTGTTGATCGCGACTTCGTCGGCGTTGAATTAAAAAAAAACAGTCTATGTTACTTACAGATAAATTACCTTTCTAATGGTGAAGTTCTTTTTTAAATCGGCCCAGTATTATTTGAGTTATTTCAATAGAATTGTAATACAAAAATACAACATTTTCCTCGCTACAATATTAGTATACACAAAAACTACACACGACACGTACAAAGTGATGTATTTAAGACGTGTTTAATTTAATTTGTAAGTTCGACCGTAAAAAAATGCCAAAGTTTGAGAGCCCTTCAAAAAAAAAAGAATGAAGGCTTGTGTGATAAACTTTTACCGTAAAAAAATGGCGTAGATTATACTCTTTACAAAATGTTATAATAAATGACTGCATCTCAAGAAAATATGCAGATATAGAGTGCACTCATCTCAAACCAGAAAGTTTCAAATGAAAATTTGTTTTGCTATGTAACTTTAAGAAAATCATTCAGTATGTCATAAATCAATGTTACCTTATAATCAAAGTTAGTATTGTCTCTTTACAATACTCCAATATACTAGAAATCTTCCAATAAATATTTTATTATGATAAATGTGTACCGTTGTTTAAAGATCTTGCCCACCGCCTCCTTAGGAGGTTTTTTCAGTCGACCATCAAAATTTATAATAAATGTTGAATAAACTACTTATCTCAAAAATATACAATTTAAGTCTGGGAATCACGGAGGCCACAAAGTAAGCCTCTAGTCTTACTTGAGTACTTGTCGTACCTGTCGAAGCATTGACTTATCTATTATGGCGTAGCTCTGTTGTTCATTTACATTAGTGTATATAGGGATTCACTCTTGAAATGTTTAACTGTAAACACGTTATCAAAACTAACTTTAAATTAAAAATAAATGAAGAGAATCATTAGTTACCACTTATTTGTACCTGGAGTAATGAAAATGAATCGGTTTTTGACTTTGATAACTCTAAGAACTTTGTTGTTTTTGACATCGAAGTGACATCTGAGCGAATGTGATGAATGAATTGAATGAAATGGGACGTTTGACGTCACGTGTCTCAAGATAACTCCGGTCGCGTTTTAACCGCATGATCGTAATTTTTTTTGAGCTTAATGGTTGAATATTTATGAGTCAATATTTTTTTCTGGTTATCTTATAACAAGTATAAACATTTAAAAAAAGATAAAAGTTTAAGTATATTCCCTATTTTCATTTTGCTGGAAAGACATCTTTCAATAAAATTATATTTTGTAAAAAAAAAACTATCTTCAGACAGAAGGGGTCTTCAGTATTGAAAATAAAAGTTTCTGCAATGATACTACATTTAGAATATATTTAAATCCTATATGATTTCTGCCCGTTTACAATAACGGGTGCTAAAGATTTGATCACCTTTATACGAATCATATTTTGTGCAGTGACAATAAACTTTGTGAGAAACCCAGCGGTAAAAAAGTGCGTTAACAAAGGCTCGCGCGGACTGTCCTGTCGTTGGTTAAAAACATAATAAATTTACCGAGTTATTTCGCTATTCTTTTTTATTCCAACTTACACTCGTCGTTATAAAATTTTCGCTGTAATAATTGAATTATGAATTTTTAAATATATTTTCGTCTTCGTATTACTTAACTATCCCTGAACAACGTCACAAAAGTATGTTGCAAACTGTGTTATAATTCTGAATGAAGCAAAAGTTACATCCACATAACAATAATAGCAATGAAGATAACTTTACAAATGGAGCATTTTTGTTCGTACCATCTAGCGTCTGAATTAAAATGTTTTATCGTACTTTGAGCAGAAAATTACTAGAAATTTCATTTTCCTGCTGTAAGGCTAACGATCAAAGGTTTTATTGGAAACAATGTTTTCCAATCGAACGAGCATTTGCATTTTATAAAACACAGCAGTATGTACAAGAATTTAAGTAACTATTAAAGAGACGTCTAAGATGTATTTAACGTCGCATTAGTTTTGTATGGATTGGTGAAAAGACACTCGTAGTTGAAATCGCTCGTATAAATGGACTGCTTAAAACAGTTCAGCACTTTACATTGGCCATACAGTTTGTAATCAAAAATTTTTTCTGTTACTTCTTGAAAAAATTGTTAATGACTGATAAGAGAAGTCCGTGTATGTCCGCGATAAGTCGTTCACCATAAAAAGTATAGCGATCGAACTCGTTCAAAATTCGAGCGTACTCGTCTCGAGCTTTACTTTAGCCGTTACCCTTGGGACTGTGACAACTGGCTTTACTCGAGATTGACTCGGGAGTAGCCAGGAGCCAATCGCCGCTACGATTCGATCAATGAATAAGAGTAGGCAACTGCTTCAAAGGGAATTATCTTACAATGTTCGTTTAAAATTGACAGAGTCTATTTTTATTTCATAGTTTCGAACATAATTTCTTAGGAATTTCCGCAGTCGCAAGAACTACAGCCAAAGAGCACATGTTTATACATAAAGAATTTATAGTGAGTGTGACAATTTTAAAATTCAATACCCAAAATATCGCGTGCCTATAAAAGAGTATGTTTACTGACACGCCCAGCCAACTTTAACAATGAAAGCTCCAATAAATTGCCTCTACGCATTTAACCGTGATCGAAAACATGCAGTAATTAAAGTTTCAAATGAAAAAATCTCGTCATCAAGAGTTTTTGTAAACCTATTTTTTTAGATATATTTAAGCCCCTACGTGATATTTCGAGGTTGTGAGCTATGCAAATAAGACACACAAGATTTTTTCGTTCCATAGAAAAAAATGATATCTACATGGATATAACGCTTACGGCGAATGTCACGTTTTCATGTACCTACAGTTTGAAAATCAATGGACTAAAAACTGAAACGTGTTGAAAACTTTGGAACGTTGTATTATAAGCAACTGTCTTCCAAAAATATCTTCCATTGAATTTTTCGTATCGTGCGTTGACAAAGTTCATATCAGGAATTTTATAGTTTTATTAACAGAGATGCAGTCCACAGTAGTAGCTGCTGCACAAAAGGCCTGAAGCCACGTTTCGTCTGATTGGGTGCGCCGGACACCAATTCTAGCCATCCTCCCATCCCCATCCTTTACTTACAAGTATAGGATGGCAAGGGGAAGTGGACTTATCGGGGAGGTGACGTAGATAAAAGGGAAATATCCTTTTTTTGTATTTCTTTTTGCGACAAAGTGTAGTAAGAAAAAATCCATTACTTATAAAAACTTATGACATTCACATTCGCAATGAGCGTCATTAATTGGCTAACAAGGACGTCGCTTAGTGTAGACTTATACTAAATACGCTCTACGGGAGACCACTTAGCAAGTTTACTTACGCAGTTTTGCTGCACTGTTAAAACGCAATAACGTCTGGTGTTAACGGGGGATCACGGATGCTGATGTAAGCACTAATTCTCAGAATTTACAACTACGAGACGTTAGAGATATTAGTTTCGAACTTCTAGCGTATTGCAGTCGACGTTTAATTATCTCTGATAATGTTGTTAATAACATCGCATGTAAGAGCCAACTTGAAGTGAGATTGAGTTAATAATTTCTAATTTACAGTCCATAATTGCTTCTATGATTGTTTAAATGTTATCGTATTAAACAAACCATACAATGTAAATAACACATCATGCAGTAGTGCTAAAAACAATGTGAAACAAAACTTTGTATATCCAAATATTGAAAATGAACAGAACACTTTCTTTACAAATAAAAATACTAGCGACCTCCAAATAACCCATAATTGATCAAAATCTGTCCACATATTTAATATTACCGGGCATTTTCATGACATAAATTTTTTATCAATTTCAGAACAAAATAGTAAACAAATTATGGTTTAAGCATTATAGCATTATTAATTTCACAAACTTTTTTTATATCAACCTTGAAGTATTAAAAATAGTTTTTTTTTAGTTTTTCCAATATGTTTTTTTGGAAAGGGATAGGATATAATCGAGTTTACGGAACGCAGAGTTCAATCGCCGCACGAAAAAGGGGTTAAAAGATCGTTTTTACAAAAAAATAAATGTCGGCCTCCGTACATTCTGAAAAAACGTAAAGCTAAACTTTTTAGTGAATTCTGAACTGAAAATTATTGATTCGCACGCGCAGCCTCGGAATATAAAGTAGAAACATATAAATAAATATAACCTGAATTGAGGTTAATCAAGACTTAGATGATTTTAGATGTGGATTTCCGATTGTTCTAGAATCAAATTTATAGCTATATTATACTTTCTGAAATATCGATTGCTTTTGGTAAAATTTGAATTGTAGATTGTAACACGATATCAAATCGTGACAATATGTTGGATATAAATCCTATGGGACATTGGCGATAATCAAAGTGTTCCTATACCTCGTTATTTGTAGCGTACGCAAGCAAACAACAAATATTCCTCGGACGTTCACAAATATATCGTGCATTCATCAGCTAATGCAGTCCGATTTGACGTGAGTATAACCGCTGAGTCAAACATAACTATACTTAATACCTACTTAAAATGTCCCCAGGTTAAATGTAACTATGTAAATAGAAATAACTTATCTAAATTTATCCCTTTTGCATTGCTAATCTCCAGTAATTTATTGATTTTGATTCGTGGGAGTGGGAGTATACTCTAGGACAAATTCAGAATCAATTAGCAAATGAAAACGCCAGAGGTTTGTTGTTGTAATTTTTTTTTAAATCTAAAACAAAAAGGTTGTCAATTTGTTATTTTGAGAAAAGAGTTCTAGAATGTTTCTAGATTGTCCCTGCTTATATTTTTCTTAAACAATTGTAAAATTATCTGCTTCAAGGCGATATTTCTACTAATAATTTATATGATTGGTCCCACTCACGCACGCACGCCTCGTCTCCACCCCACTTCAGCGAACATCAACCCTTATATTATTACCTATTGCTTTAACTTTTATTTTAATAATATAGTGGTGCAGTTCATTCTGACGAGGGACAACAATATAAACTTAGCGAGCGTTCGCACGGACGCGAAAACGCTAGGCGGTAACTATGTGTCAAAATAGAACGTATGGGATTGTATGAAGCTGTTCATAC
>NW_013525583.1:24754-160339 GCF_000836215.1 Papilio polytes
GATTTCCGTATAAAGCACTAGAGACGCGCTATACAAAGGTCGGGAATACGCGACGCTTTAAAAACGCTAACCATACTGAAATATGCACACTAGTGAATATTAAACTTTGAAATTTTCAGCTTCTAATCTGGAGTAAGAGCTTATACAGCCATTATCGTTGCGCTGACTCTCTAGGGTACATCGATGGATCGATTCCTCGAACGCCGATTGACAGACTTCGTGTGTGTACAAAATATTACACGCATTTGTCATATGCAAACAAGAGACACCGAAACCTGCGATTAATTCTGTGTACTGCGACAATAACTATCGAATATGTCATTAAGGAACTAGGATTAGAAATTTTGTCTACCTGCATGTAGCTACCAGTCGTGAAAACGAACAACCGAAATAAAAGAGATGAAAAAAGCGAATGTAAAACAGATTTAGCGCCACATTAGATTTGGTTTCGAGTTAAAAAATAATTAATTAATGGAAAAAACTGAATCCATGCCAGTTATAATAATTCATTAGTCAGATCAAAATTGATTCTACTTTAATATCGTTTAGCTTTCGCGGCAGACTGCTAATCCCTTTGCTTTCTAATCCTTTTAATGTTCTTGAAGAGAACAGAGATATCAATGAGTTTTATACTTATTTTTCGGTGAAACCCACGGTTATGTCACGCTATTGTCTAGACATTGGACACTGTCTAATTCAATTTCCCATGTCTGTCAAAATCATTCGGGCTATAATTAATGGACGACCATTGGCAACATCTAATACAAGACGACGCTTAATTACATTGCTGCAACTGACTATTGCTGTAGCAGTAGCCAGGAGATTAGTCTACAGATCACAGCCAGATTTAATTTAAAATATGATTACTATTATATTATAATCCCTGATTAAAATGCATAATGATGTATGTTTGTTTCCGTGAAATACCGCGTGGTTTCACTAATGTGGTTAATTAGTGCAAATATTATAAAATGAACAACATTTACTGAAGATTTTCACCGACACAGACATTTATCGAATAAAAATCATAGTCGTTCATAGACTACTCTTAATCGAGAAGCACAACGGCAGGCTTTAAATTAGTCTCGAAGCCGGAACCGACAACGAAGACCGTCGTCATCGATAAACGACGATTTAACGCAATTAACGCTACAGCAATTAAGGGACTAGCAGAACAGAAGCACAATACAAACGTTTCTCATTGCAAATATTCTGAATACATATCGTCATTACGGTTTTAGTCCGTTTTAAACATAGATATATACAAAAAAAAAAACTTAAGCAAACCCTTTTAAAAATACCCTAACAATTTTATTTCTATTACCGCTTATTTTAATAAAATTTTGAAATAGAAAATCAGTGTAGTTTGTAAGCAAAAATGTCTTAGTTCTAGTTCTCCTTTTATAAACCCAGCATATTTTCCTCAAAGAAATTTAAAGACCCGGGGCGGGCGAAGGTTTCGCGCCGGTATGCTTTACATTATTTTACATAAATCGTATCAAAATCATTCTAAGGAACTAATTTTTTGCTACGATGAAAATGTGAATAAACTAAGTTATTTTTTTACTAAAAAAATAGAATAAATTGCAAGAAGGGATGTTGATATGTTCGTCTAGGAATTAAATATTCTTCCTCCCAGAAGGAAGGGTATGTTTTTTAAGATTTCGTCCCGATACCAAAAAAAAAGAAATAAAATATTCTAGAATAATTGAATTTTACAAAACACAAAAAAGTTTTTATAATTGTCCTATAGTTCATACTGTAAAGGAGCAATAAATCGAGCACTGCTATATATCCTTGAAAACCAATTACCAATTGAGACTTAAGACTTGAGCGGACCTCTTAACTGAAAAGTTAGTGCAACTCAATCCGATTAACTTTTAAAATGTTAGAAGATTGCTCTTACAGGCAACGTTTACACAGGCAATATGATCTTTATAGTTAACTAAAATTAGATTTACTATGCTCGTATAATTAAATGAAATAAGTGAAGCTTGACTTTATAAAGTGCAACATCAAAAGCACAAAGCTAACAGCGATAATAAAATCATTTACCGAACCATGTTTTACCTGAAATATAGAGTATGAAAATTTTAGACCGGCCGATGAATGAACATTTTTCTGTCCAAATAAGGACAAAATTATATTCGTCTTGAATGGTGAAATTGAATTTGATTTTATACTATTGAAAATAATTATAATAAAATGTTTACACTAAATCATTTTAAATAACTCCTTGTACTTGTTCTATTTGGAATCTATTAAGTTTTAAAGCTTTTAGAAAATAATACAAGTTCCACGCGAAATTATGCCGCTACAGAGAAAAGCCTTCCAACAAGTTTGAGAGACGGGACATACTTTTAATATTTTGTCAAGTTTTTAATAGTCGGTAGAACACAATTACATCGTAAAGTTCAGAAATTTCCTTTCTCTAACTACGTCTATTCAAAAGTTTAGTAATTGAAATCAAATACCATTGAAGTTTTAAACTGCAGTCATCATCCACTTGCCCTTATCCCTTACGGAGGGTCGGCACAGTATGTGCTGCTCTTCCATACATCTCTATCAGCCGTCATATGTGAATCTACTCCTTTCTTAATCATATCCTCTTTCACACAATCCACCCATACTTTCTTCGGTCTTCCTCTTCCTTTTTAGCCATCCACATTCAATCTTTACGATTTCTGGTTTATGTCCCCATTGTTTCGTCGCATAACTCGCATAACTCGCACACTGGCGCTACTTTCAAAATTCCTCTAATGTACACATTCTTAACTTTATCCATTCTTGTCACACCACACATCCATCTTAACATACGCATCTCAGCCACATGCAATCTTCTTTCATCCGCAACTTTGGTGGCCCAACATTCAGATCCATACAATACGACAGGTCTAATGATGGACTTGTAGATCTGTCCCTTAAGCTAAAGAGGCTTAAGTTTTAAAATGTAGTGAAATGAGTAAAATTTTCAAAGATAACCCTTTCTCAATAAAATGTGAATAATTTAATATTTTTGCGTGTAGCAGCACCGCTAAATATCAGGTAAACTATCTGTTCCTGTTCGCTGGTTAATATAAAAATGTACACGCTAAAAATTTTCCGATTTAAATACCGAACGACCGGTGAGAATACCGGAAATAAACCTTACAAGCGGTGAAACTCGTTTTTAAATAAAAACATGAAAATTAGCAATTAAAACATTCACATGTAGAAACTAAACAAAAATTAAAAAATAACCTATGGAGGAATATAAACTCTTTGGTGGAGTTGTTTTATTAAAAAAACTGCATGTTATCTTAAACATGTTTTAAAAGCAATGATTTACGAATTTATTTGTACAGAATTTTTAGTCGGAAATAAATATGTTTACGTTTAATCATAACGTAAAGTTTTACAAACTCTTTCAAACATATAAATAATTTACAAAAAGAAATACATTAATAAATGCTTTTTTTACAAAATCTTTTTAAATTTCTTGGCTTAAATTTCTGTAAAATTCAAACAAATTTTACCATCCCGTTACCGATTTTAAAATGAACAGCGATTTATGAAATAATTGTATTACGCATCGTCGAAACGGAAATTAAAAAAAAATCATTTTTTTACTTTTATTTAATTACGATTTAAAACTAAAGTATTTACATACCTGGAACTCTGGTGGGGGTTCGATGGCGGTCACGACGGGGGTCTTGGCGGGGTTTTTCTTCACCGTATTAAAGAAATCATCACACATACGCTCATGTGTGTCGGTCGATTCGCATAGGGACAGGGATCCCTCTTCAAAATCGCTTTCTTGAAGCTGCAGCATCATATTGATATTAATTTATTTGCATTAATATTTCGAAAAAATAAGTTAGTAGGCGAGAGCGAAATTTCAAAGTTCCGTGCAGTAGCGCCCGCTCGGACGATGCGCGCGAAAGTGCAACCCGTCCGATGTAGCACGTCCGCTAACGGCGACTGGTAAACAAGGAATAAGCAAATACGTTCCAGCGTTAATCCCGATTAAAACATGAAGCGTGTTAATGATTCTGAACTGGAGCTTTGGATGAACACGGCCGCATCGCACCACATGTGGGGTACCATATTGACATAAGCTTCAAATCTACGGTTTAAGCTTATAATTATCATTCTGAGTGGTATTAAACATTAGAAAATGAACGTTACTCTGTGATTAAATAATGACTTAAAAGTGCGCGTCTTCGTTTAAATGTTTCAAAACATTTATTATATCGGGCGTTACTGCAAGGAATTGTTTGAAATTTATATAAATTAGTCACGAAGCATATAATTTTAAGCATGTTGATGATTTTAACGTATTAAATGTTTATACAATAAATGACATCTGATCCTTTTTAAATGAGAGGAATTAATGTTATGTTATTTTTATGATATTGTATTAAAATGACAATACGTTAATGTGTGTGTTAAAGGAAAAGAGTAGAACCATGCCCCTTATAAACATATTAAAACCCGCAATCACTACTTACCACCCTGGATTACGGAGTGGTTGGTATTTCCTATTTTATTATTTATCAGCATACATTGCAATGCACTCCAAAATAATTTAACTAAGAACTAAATATAGCGTAACGAACTTTAACCTGGTGAGATGCATAGAAGACAGACACATAAACATAGTTTTTTTAATACATATTCTAAAAGCACGACTTAAAAAAAAATAGTGCCGATTACATCACGATAATATCCTTTACCGTAAAACGTTGGATTCAAATTAGGAATTTCGAAAATCGATAAACACAGTAAAATGGCGAGGATCGAACCCGGACCTGAATATTACAAGTCAAGTGTTACTCTTTAACCACCAACGCTCAATGATTGATGATTTACATCGGCATTTGATTTCATTCATTCGAGTGATTGGTGGCATATGTCCGATCATTAAACAATAAACGAATATCATATAATTTTTCGAAATTCAATTTTACTAATTAGTAAATGTTAGGTTTTAATTAGCTATAGTGACGCAGTAAACGATAGTGAACTGCGAAATTAGAGAAAAAGTAACAAGGATCAATATTTCTTATATAATTATTTATTTGCACGGAAATGCATATTCCTGGTTCAAAAAATTTAATTAGATGGTTCATAAAAAAATATTTGCTACTGATAACAGAGAACTTATTTAGACAAAACTCAAAGACAGGTCTCGCGGTGAAAATAGCATTATTATGATTTAGATAATAATTAGTTTTGGTCAGAAATGTTACGTGACTGCTTCAAGCCGCTGCGATAGGCATTTGCTAATTGGATTTTGAGCTTGTATTTGGCTGAATTTTAAGCACAATTGAAGAAAATAAATACCAAACACGTATGGGAGATGGCAGAAATGCGTGGTGGCAAGCGAGCTAAAATATGACTTATTTAACTAGTTCAAACTGGATTACAAAGAGGGAAGTGTGGATTTTTAACAAGCGCTCGTGTATCTGCCTAACAGATGAGGGTAAATCTGCATCATTTTCATTAAATTTTCTTTAATTGATATGTTAGTTAGTTATGATATGTTAATTAGTTGGTTTATAAAAACAAATGTTTGCTACTGTCAAGTTGACAGAGAACTTATTTGGACAAAACTCAAAGACTGGCTTCGCGATGAATGTTATTATTTATCTTATTTTATAAAAAAAATCAAGGAGATTTTTGGAAGTTTACGGGTATATCTCTTTATAAATCTCTCTAATCTCTAGGTTTGTTCTCACATTAGTTGTCGAAAATAGTCGACTGGCGGCATCGAACTCAAGACCGCATCGAACGTCCGTACCCTTCTCCATTAGTCTATATACGCTTAATATTGTAGATGCAAGTTATGATTGTGAAAACAAAACATAACACTCGTAGAGTAATGATTTCATAGTACATTGAGCTTTCAGTATTGCGTTTATACTTATTATTAAATATTAATTTCGTATTCTTACGTAAAGTCATAAAACGTGTACCCTATGTTGACGATGGCTCTATCATGTATTATCGCTGACGTTCTGGTCGGATTAATTGGACGCGAGTGCTTTTATAAACCTTTTTTATTACATGTACGGCGCTAACAGTTGCCATGTATGGATTAATTTCATTTGTCTATAACTAAATTTATTTGTCAATATGGCTTTTAAAGCCCCTACTCCGTGAGTAAGAAGTGTAAGTTATAAGTTTATTTAGTATCGTTAGTTTACATGGACATTCGTATTGTCATCCTTCTTATTTAAAAAAAAAAAGACAATTAAGGTAGTAGAAATCCACGGTTAGACTAACTAAATGTGTAGTAACAAACTTACTACATAATGTAAGTGTATATTAAATCATTTAACATCGAAATTATTGAAATACATTTCGAAAGTATTGAATAAAGGTTTTAGCACATTCGGAAACACCCGTCCATCCGGAACCACCTCGCCTCGCGATCGCCATTACTTTCGATGTTATACAGATATTTTTATATACGTGTAATAATGATGAGATGATCCCTTTTTAAAAATAAACGCATAGCACTAAAAGTCACGCTTAGCTTTTGGTTTCCCATATTGGATTATCACTAACAGCGGTTGAAACCGCAATAATGGACCGGGTTGCCCGGTGCAATATCGGAACCTCACAGAAGACAGGCGTGAAGTGGAAAACAGTCCGCGTGCAGTCTGATGAGTGCGTGTCGGAGGCCCAAGAATCCACCATCTCTTTACTTATAATGAAGTGATGAGAAGAGAAGTGGGAAGTTATAGGGTAAGTAACGCATCTGCAGTTCGGGATATATATGGGCAGCTTTCGCTTTGCTATTTCGGCGAATCCAGGTGACCGCATGCTCGTTACAATAAACAAGTTCCTTCCCTTCACTCTATCTTAAGCAGTCAACTATATGATAAAAGTATTATAGCAGTGGAATTCAAATGCAATACTACGCAAAACACATATTTTTACGATGAATAATAATTATATAAGCAAATAAATAAAATGGCTATTCAAATATCTCAAACAAGGTATAAAAATTATAATTAAAACTAAAATTTTAATCTTATCTTATTAATATTATAAATGCGTAAGTTTCGATGGATGTTCGTTTGTTTGCCGCCAAAACGGCTGAACGGATCTCGATGAAATTTGGTATAGATGTAGAACATAGTGTGAAGGAACACATGGACTACTTACTTTTGTTTTCTTTTTTAATTTACGCGAATGGAGTCGCAGGCGGAAGCTAATTTTGTTAAAATGTACCAAAGCAAAGAAATAAAATGGCTATTCAAATAATTTAAACAACATATAAAAATTATAATGTACATTCGCAGCAGCATTTGAAAATAGATTTGTCGTATGTATCAGATTGGCCAGCTAAGTGTTAATAGATTAACTAAATTTGGGCAATTTCGCAACATAATTAGATCTCTCGCGTTAACGCGATTACAGATATACTGATCGACAAAAGTCATTGACATGGGACTGTTCATTTACACTGCCAAATAAAGTTGAAAAAACATTGCCCGGATTTTATTGTTTCTAAAACTTACAAACCAATTGAAAACCTGAAAAACTGAGATATGTTTTTCTATGAGTGATTCTACTTTCAATATTGTAAAACCAAATTCTTAAAACAAGTCAAGCCATCATCGCTACTTGGCTCAATCGGGTTGTTAAACGGAAATCGAAAATTCACTCGTTTGCCTTCTGAAGTAAAAAGTAACAAGAATATAAAACTCAGCCTTTAAAAATTGTCTGGAAATCGAATCCCAGACCGCAACGAACAGGGCACTCGCGTCGCTTAGAATTACCATAATAATTTATAAAAATAATACCAACTTTAGCGAACTGTCTTTGGCCAATTAATCTTGTTATATTATAAATGCTTTAGTCAAAACAACCCATAACAAATATAATTTTGAGAAATAACTTATAGAGTAAAATTAACTAGACAGTTATTCGAATATTTATAAGCGCAGAGTTTTAAATCCATTTTCATTTTAATATTTATTAAAAAAATAGCCCGAAAGCTTTATGGACACAGAACGAATTGAATTTTTTTCATGAACAAAAATGGTATCCACGTAACATTAATACATGTTTTTAATTGAAAATGTTACTTTTAATAAATACTTTTTAATCCTTTTTTTTTTTTAAAGATTACTATTAGCATTAAAAATTATGAGTTAGTACGATTTGGAATTTAAATATCTCGCGTCGCAAAAGTTACTTAGGCATTAGTTAAGTATTGTTACTACAATTTAAACAACTTTGTTAACTTTATTAGCATCGCAAACATAGTCATCCATTTTTTGCGTTAAAATGTCAATAGGTGGAAATAAAAACACATACGATAGCGTTTCGGATAACAAGCTAAAGGTAATTACGACTATTAAAAAAGAGCGTTAAACCAGCACGCAGACAAACAATGGGCCTCTCAAATTAAAAAGCCAAATATGCAGGGAAATCGAACGTAATAATTGGATTTGAAGTTCAATCGAGAATACAAGTTATTAATTAATGTGAGTAATTGCTTTCCCGTGTCGTGTATCAATCATAGTCGCATCGGGAGCGTACACACTACACGATATATTCTATACGCGAAATCCTCTATCGTCAGTATACCATGCTGGACTACAGTGAAATGTCATCAACATTTTTTCACACGAGGACAGAACAATGAGGCAGAGTAATAGAACTTACAGTACACCATTGTTTGAACACTCAGATACATAATATTAGAGACAGAGCTAGTAGAAAAATCAAAAAAGTATGGAACTGAAAATATTTTTCGACATGTCATGTACAGTCGCGAAAATTTGCGGTGTTCTTACAAAAATATTGCCTTGTTTTTTACGAATATCCAATTACGTAGCATTTAACTAGGTAAACGACGGGATAGTAATAAAATATCAATTAGCCGCACACCGCACCTGATCGACCTTTTTTCGCACAGTCCCGTTAGTTACTTTTACGTCGTAAAACGTTCAAGCGATCGTAGCTTTTAAGGAACATCGCCAGATTCCCCGAGTGTATCATGTCTTTATTCATTAATACATTGACGCACATCGTCGATTACTAGCCACTGGCAATATTGCTAACCGAACGAGAAGTTCCCTACAAAGACTGTTTTAACAGCGAATTTAAACAATAGCAGTGCTGAAATATCTACTGCTCTAGCTCACTATTTTGCCCTCGTGTCAGAGTAATTGAAAATGAGGTCTAAATCGTTAGGTGAGAAATGCAATTGCTGTTTTACTGTGATAATGCAACGGGTTAAATAAACAGTCATGTCGTTTCTGTAAATAGGCAGATGCGCCGTGTTGGTTTGGGGTGGGTGGGGAACATTGTTACGCCTGGTAAACGTAAGCGTTCACCAACAACACAATGTATTACACTGTTATGTTGCTGAAAATACTATTACAATGATGTTAAATTATAGTCCAAAGCTTATGAAAATAGACAAGACAGGTGTATTGGGAGAACCAATGAAGATGATAATTGAACTTACAGAATCATGAGTGTTTTAAATTTTTGTCTGAGAAAAATTTTGAATTTAGTGATACAAGAGCTCGCCTGTCAGTAAATATTCCAACAACATTCATAATCAAATAAGTTATTGTTGAGTGAAGAATAACGCATCCAAAACTTTTGATGGACAAAGATTAAACATTCTGCCAAAGAGGTCGGATACTGATGACTGAGAAGCTTTAAAGGCAGTCCGAATCCCAATACAGCACATTATAACAGCCACCATTCTTTATTATCAATATTTGCCTTTTACGTTTTATTGAAGACGAGCTGTCGCCCGCAAACTTCGTTAGTGCGGATTTTTTTTTAAAGTCATCTATCACATTCCCACGTGCCTACCTTCTATCAGCAATCTTTCAGACAAAGTCCCATTAAAAATCGGACCACTCGTTACGCCATTTTGACAGCGCGGAATATAAAGTAGCCTGTAATATACCTATCGATGTCAGCTACCCTTCAGAGAAAGTCCCGTCAAAATCGGCAAAGCCGTTTCGGATATTACCCGGAACAAACGCGCGACAGACAGACAGACAAAAAAAATAACAGCAACGCAAATACATATTCTTCGCGAAATTTGCAATTTTTCTTTTGATATTACAAACAGACACCCCAATTTTATTACATGTATAGATTGAAGACATAGAAGACGCAAAGTATTATTATTTTTATCATAGCTTAGTATCATAGTTGAATACTGACCCGAATTTTCGTATCATAACCGCCACTTACAATTTGTCCGACGTAACAATTAATGAAGGAGTTTAAGCGTAGACATAATTATTTAAGACGTTTTTACATATTGCAATGTTTTATTATTCTAAGAAGCTTCGTGGTCATCAAATATAACAGTTAATTTAGAATCACGTCTCTAAGAAATAAAAGGATTATGTCTATCTAAAAACCTATAGCGTAATGGAGATAACAACGAATAGTGTGAAATAAGGTTTTACTAAGTGACTGCGGCTTTTAAAAGTGGCTTATGACCTGAATTTATCCATTTATTTTAAAGGGAACGCGTGATGCCATGTTAAGCCCGTGACAAGTCGCCATTTCGTTTATCCTACGTCCCGCCGCGCCACTTCGCCGCGGGCGGGACGCAGCACAGGGTGTAGGGATGGGTAGTTGACAGTTGTGGCAATTGATGAAACGTTAATTTGCTTTTTTCAACTCGTCGATTAACTATTTTGGCAACTTGTTAGTCATAGATTTTAATGAAAAACACGAAGCCTGGCTAAAAAAGAAACGTTTAAATATATTTTTGCTGTCATTTAGAATAGGATTATCAGTATACTAGTTAAGATGAAATTTGGAAAAATATGATACAAGAATAACACATTTAGTTTGTCAAAACTACAAATAACTTGAAGTGAATAACGGAAAATAAAACAGGTTTTTTGGCAATTGGTCAAATAAATTGGCAATAGTTTACAATAATCTTTCTAGTAATTAAATTGTATAATAGATTTAAAACCACAATTTAACCTAACTTGTGATAATCTGTAGTATGTACCTATAATGTTGGGCTTCACAGAATGTACCTAAATATGTAATAAAATTTCATGTTATGATTTTATCAAATAATAATTGTAATGGCATAACTTTTTAAAATGTTCACATTAAAATTAATTCTTATACTTCCACAGTAAAGAGGGCTGACACCTTTTTAATAAACTTTTGATCTGAACTGAATACAATATGAATTGAGTTTTATCTTTGTATGTTTGTCTTCTATTTAAACTTTTTTTTTAGCTTACAAAAGTTTAGAAGTATGTTTGGAGGAGATATTAGACAAATAAGTTAAAAAAAAACTTTTAAGTTCATGTTTCATTGCAATGTATGCCTACAATATGTTAGTAAAAGTAAATATTAACAATTTTTGAAAAAAGGTTTTAGCTTTCAAGTATTTTTCCTAACCTTACTTGATAGTATTTTTTCAAACATTTATTTTCTACAATTGCTGTTAACTCTCACTTTTTTTTGTAAAAAAATTCATTTATTTTCGTTCCAAATTTAAAAAGGATCAGGAATATAAAAACACTTGAAAAGTTTAATTTATAATTATTAATAAATAGCTTATTATGTATTCAATAGTAATTTACAAAAAACTAGTAATATTTAAGGTGTAGAAATATAAAAAACGTGAAATAGTGACATGAAGTCGCAACCTGCACGGTAACTAATGTCATTGTTTATTGTTTGTACACACGGCGCAGCCAATAACAAGCCCGTAATCCATTTCAAATTTCAAACTATCACAATAATTTAACTTCGATATTAGTACTTTCTAACCTAAAAATATCATAATTTCACAAATATTTGATGTTTCCTTTCTCAATTCAGTAAAAATTAAAGTTGCACAAACTTTTTTAAAGGTTACCCTTCATTTACTCACTATAGTTACCATTATTTACACCTCCTAGTAACGACAAACAAACGTAAATAATGAAAGTTTGCAACGTTTTTGAAGTTTTCTAGGAGATGCTTTTAATGCCTCATTATCACTACTCACCTCTGACGTGATATGATGCCATCCACTTGCGGAGTCACTAGAAAACGAACCACTTGTAATCAGAAGGCCACTATCTTCACTCAACGGTGGTGCTTCAGAGTTTGTTGAAAAGGAAGGCGGTGACTCCATCACCCCAAGAACAGTAATTTATAAAAATATTCTGACGAAAACATAAGTTATTCACTATATTATACAACTGTCTTAAAATAAGAAATTCACTAATATACCTATTGCAACATTCAGCACAAAATTT
Source organism: Papilio polytes (assembly GCF_000836215.1). Lineage (NCBI taxonomy): Eukaryota > Metazoa > Arthropoda > Insecta > Lepidoptera > Papilionidae > Papilio > Papilio polytes. The sequence goes on from NW_013525583.1 coordinate 37,009, forward strand.
TCTGTCTCACTCGCCTATACTTATACATCCATGGTGTGCAACTCTTTGTTTTTTTTTCACAACTTTGTAGCAGTAGCAGCACTAGCACCAAGTTAACTAAGTTCAAGTCAATTGTATTTCAGAACAAGGCTTATAATTCATTTCTTATTCTGTAAAGAATTTAAAAATAGGTGTAATTGTACAGAAAACTCATATAGAGGAGTAAGCACTTTCGAAAATTAGAAACAGCAATATCGAAAACCTATTTTGTGACCGCTCCCCAAATGTTTTATATTGCAACATTCTACTTCTACATCAATACGTCAAAATATAATGTCATTGATGTCATTTATAGCCTACGGCGATGCTTGGGCAATGATACATTTCTGATCAGATTTAATTTCGTATAACCCAGGGACATTTCGCAGTTTAATCAGTTGAACAGTAGAATCTTTTCTACGTAATGAGCTTGGCCGTTTTTTAACCAACTTCCGTAAGGAGGTGAGTCTCAATTGATTGTATGATTTTTTTCTATATTGGCAACATTGTTTTGTTGTCCTCTGATTGGAGGATATCAACTCTCTGCATAGAATATAGACTTATATGCTCTTTGGATACCGATTTTCATGACATTACATTACATTATTGTTATCGATTACTTTGTATGTGCTCTAACGAATACTTTGCATTGAGTTCTTTACAGTGTTTTGTTGTTTCGTAGTAGTAATGGATTTAAGGTTATAGTTACCGAGACAGTACAAAGATGCCTATAAAAATGGCCGATACACAAATTACGAATATTGTCAATGACATACTGGTAAGTTCGATTTAGTTTTATATCTTACAATTTTCCATTCTTTAGAATGTAGTGTAGCTGCGACCCTGCCTCACTAGCGACGTTCATATTACTACCGTTTTCAAAACGGTGTTTCGTTTTTTGTTTTTGGAGAAGTAATATTAATACAGAGACACGGACCCCGGGGTGGAACAAAGTTATGTAGGGCTTACCCATCAAAACTCTTCGTGGCCATCTGGTAGAATGCACCGGTGCCTCTCCCATACTACCACCCACTAACTAGACTATTTGTATGAATACTACTTATTAATAAAAGAACATACCTACAGCTATTTACATATTTTACATTTTTCAGCGAGTGAACCCTGTGGAGGAAGCATTTAGTAGTTACCTTGTACACAAACCAGATCACGAACTTGAGAAAATAACAAAGTATCAAAAAAGATTATGTGCTATTATGTCAACTCTAAATGCAGAATTGCAGGAATCTGCTATTCGGAATTATATAACGCACACAGCTGTTCTGCCAAATCAATACAAAATGAAACTATTATTGACCATACTAGAGAATTTGGTCAATACTAACGTCCTGCAAGCACGGTATGAAATGTTACTTAAATCACTACTTCAACCCCTCATGTGTATTGACTGATAAGCTATAGCTTTAGTCATCAGAGGTACATTATTCACATTTATTAATTTGTAAACCTACTTAATTTGGACATTAATGTTTTCTTTGTATGACAATTTTATGGTGACCTGTTATCTAGACTAATGAATGATTTTAGACAGGTGTGGTGTCATACAATTTGTGATCTTCATTAGAGTGTTGTCATTTATTTACTTATTCATTAAATACATGAAATAATTATTTAATTTTTTGTTGATTGTATTTAAGTTATGTATAAGTTATCAGTTCACATTCTAAAAAAAACATTTTTGCAGTATGGTTTGTGACTGCATTTTAAGCAGTGATAAACTGCATTGGAAGAATACAGACTTCTGGATTCACAGTTTTCATTTCATCAGAAGAATAATTGGTGGTGTTGATTATAAAGGAGTAAGAGAAATTATGAAGGTAAGAATAGGTAGTAGAGAGGAATTTATTAATTCAGTCGATCATGGCAATACCATAAAATAAAAATACCACAGACTTCAAAAATCTTGCTTCTTACTAATATTATAAACAACAAAGTTTAGATCAATGATTTTTAGAGAAATTTGGCATAAACAAAGAGAATAGCTTGGAAGAACACATAGACTACTTTTGTTTTTTATTTTCATGCCGATAGAGTCACAGATGAAAGCTAGTTCTACATTTATGTATATTGAATTATGCTGTTTAATTTAAGATTACATGAAATATGTAATTTGTAGTTTGCACAGGGTATTTTCAATGAACAGTAGATCTTGGAATTAACCAAGTTGACTAACCCTGACCTAGAATATAGTACAACACATATTAGCCAGAATTTAATACACCTGTAATCACTAAATCAGAATGTTTACCACCTTTTTTTATAGACTTTAAAACAAAAATGCAATTAAAAAGCTAGGATTAATATTAGTAATAAAGTAATGAACCTCTACTGCTGAAAAAAAATCTTTTCTTTTCTGTACAAGAAGTATTAATAAATTTATCATATTTGGTTTGAATTGATGAAGCAATTTTGTTTTTAATTATGTTTTAAGGGCTGCCGTGAAAAAGCACTCACTTTACCATTGTACCTTAATTCAAGCAACATACCACAAGTAAAGGCATTGTGCAATGTTATTGAGTACATATTCGACCGGAATGCCTCACTGCTACCTGCATATTTCGTAGTAACAGAAATACAGAAAGACTATCCAGATAATAATCAATGGCCTCATTGGGTAACTATTTTTTAATGTTTAATTTTTATATTAAATTAGTTCCATATTTTATTGATATTTATGATCTTTAGCTTATTTGCAACTCACAAAAATGAAAAATTACAAACAGTTTTTTTTTTTTTTAACTCAATGCTGTAATAATTTAACTGTTCAATTTCTTTTGCAGCAATTGGCATCTCTTTTCACCAGTTTCATAGAGACATTTAGACCTTGCGCCCAAATGGTGTCAATAATTGGTCATTCAAGTATGCTGCCAGTGGTCGAGTTCTCAGGTTACGCTGACCATCTGATCAACCCATGGAGACTTGATCCAACAACATTGAAATTCACATTAAAAGGAAACTTGCCATATGATGATGATCTGATAAAGCCTCAAATAGCACTTTTGAGGCATGTTATTCAACAACCATACTCAAGAGACATGATGTGTTCGATGCTGGGCTTGCAAAAACAGCACAAACAGCGTTGCGTAGCGCTTGAAGATCAACTTGTTGAACTAATGATATCACCAATGGAAAAAAGTGAACAAGAAGATGAAGATGATGAAATGTCTTCTACACATTGGTGTTGGTTACATCTGTCTTCCCAAGTCATATATTTAATATTGATTGGGTTCGCTTCCTTCTCCAACATTGTTATGGGTTTGCATAACAAATTAGCCGGACACAATTTAAAGAAAGGACGAGACCATTTGATGTGGGTTCTTTTGCAGTTTATATCGGGAAGCATTCAAAGACACCCCTTGTCTGATTTCCTACCGATTATAAAATTGCATGAGCTGTTATATCCTGAAAAGGAACCTCTGCCTGTTCCGGATTGGACAAAAGCGCACAGCACACATCAGATGGCTGTTGTATGTATCTGGATGCATTTGATTAAGAAAGCCGAAACTGAACATAAAACTATGTCTATGCCACAAAATTTGAAAGTGCAGTATGAGTAAGTATTTAATATTCTTAAATACAAAGAATTTGTCTATATTGTTGATATTATAACAAATGTAATATTTTGAATGTGTAATACACCATCATACAATTAAGTCAAATGCAAAAGTTTGGACCAATGGAATGTAGTTTGGAAGTTACTATACATTTCCAAAACGCCTAAAGAATCTTAATGAAATTTTAAACATGGAGCATTACTATTTGTTTAATTCATGATAAATTCATTAGTCTTAGTACAGATATATTTTTGATATTCCATTTATTGAAACATCTTAAGTTACTGTTGGATAATATAAGTACAATTTTCTCCCGCTTACAGATTTCTCCAACATCTCATGTCATCAAATAACACACCAACTTTAATGGGTGGTGATTATCGCATACCTTTATTATGCAATGCATATTCAACAAAGCAAGAATGCTATACAAGACCGATGGGAATTATTATCGAGACATTATTTGGTGCTCAGAAAGCGTTACCAAGTGGTAGTACTAGTACACCATTGCCAACAGTTCCTCTATCCATGTGCATATTGGATAGTTTGACGTTGCATTGCAAAATGTCTGTGATACATTCTATAGTTACTCATGTTGCAAAATTGGCTCAGAACAAAACAAACCTGCCCAGCAGTAATATGATGGCCCCCGCATTAGTTGAAACATACAGTCGATTGCTGGTTTACACAGAGATTGAATCCTTAGGTATTAAAGGGTTTATAAGTAAGTATATTTTATTAGATAACTTAATAATCTTCAAAGTATCCATCTTACTAAAAAATAGAGTCTACATTAATTTTATGTTAACAAAGATGTTTCAAATGATTTTGCAGATATTGCATTGTTTAATTGGACATTTTATATAGATTAGATATAGTTATTTGACTCAAAGAGTACTAAAAGTGGTTTATTAGTTTAAAAATTATAACCATTATTCTATTCACCCCTACTGAAGAGCTTACCCTTGGAGCTTGAACTTACCCAAGTTTGTTGTTGTTAGGCGATAGTCGACCATGCTTTGCTGTGTGTAGGCTTTACATATCTTTGAGCTTAAGAACTACTTTTCGCCCGCGACTCTATCTGCGTAGTATTAAAAAAAGCAAAAGTGAGTAGTCCATGTGTTCTTCCAGACGATCCTCTACATCTATACATAATTTAGTTGAAATCTGTTTAGCCATTTAGGCTACAAACTCTATCAAACATCCATCCATTTATCTTAACTTTCGCATTTGTAATATTAGTATGATGGTACAATCAAATATGAGGGATTTGTATGTATGTATTTATATTTTTAATAAATAATTGTATTTACTGTTTTCCTTATGTCCACAGATCAGCTGTTACCAAATGTTTTCAAGTCCCATGCGTGGGGCATCCTACATAACTTGTTGGATATGTTTTCATATCGGATCCATCACATACAACCACATTACAGAGTTACTTTGCTTTCGCATTTACATTCCTTGGCTGCCTGTCCTCAAGCAAATCAAACACAATTGCAACTTTGGTATGTATACAAAACATTGAATAAATGGATAGGCTATAAACCATGGTATTTTATGCAATTTTAGCTGACTGCTGCAAAATGAAGGTGGTCAAGACTTGAACTAATAATAGACATATGTTGAAGTGTCTATACTACTTATGTATTATTAAGTTTTAATTATAATTGGCTACTGATACTAGTACAATATTTTGACTTCAAAACTACTTACTATACTTAACAATAATTATGCAAAACAATGCAGCAAGATGTTGCCACTATACTTGTCAAAAATGCAAATATGCCTTGACTGGTATAAGAAAATTCAATACAACAACCATATACCATTAGGTTTTCATGTATTCTTCGTACACCAGAAATGAGGGCGATAAAGTGTTTAGTTGTTATCGCTGGAATGTTGGTAGAAATGCACTTACCAATAGAATTTCGTATGAATTTAATTTTTTTTCATTCCTTCAGCATTGCTTGGGAAATTAAATGCAATTTAAAAAACTGCTTAAACTACTTATGTTTATTTTTGATTTTATTTATTTTATGTTTGCCCATTGTTTTTATTTCTATGAAAGTTGTGTTGCTTATAAGTTATTTATGTTTAAAATTTTAACTAATATTCAACCACTGTATGTCTATATTAACATGTTTTGTTGGCAACCCTAGACTGATAAAAAAAGTAACTCAATTAATATTTCATCAGCTTCGAAAGTACGGCGCTGCGTCTGATAACGAGTTTGGGAAGTTCCGGAGTCCAGTTGCAAATGTCTCGGGTTGTGTCCGAGCCTAAGTCCCTTGTATCTGCGGACAGTGAGGAACTCAACAGAGTGCTTGTGCTCACAATAGCTAGAGGCATTCATATGACAGGAACTGGTATGTATTATATTTACTAGTTTACGTCCGCGACTCCGCGTGAATTAAAGAAAAAACTGCTCAACATCTATGCCAAATCTCATCGAGATCTATTCAGCTTTAGACTGCGAAATTGTAACAAATGTTGCAGTAAGAAAGTAACAAGTTTGATAGTCAGCATTCTCATAAACTTATATGGGTTGGTGACCATTATTGTGGTAATTTTATTACAGTCACCTTGGCTATAGAAAATAGATTAAAAAGTAACACAACAATGTCAAAAAAGTTACAGTTTTTAACTTTTTTGACATTAATACACCCTAATGACTTGTCTTGTTGCAATGTTGTGTTTTGTATATTAGTTATTTATGCCTTAACAGCCAGAAAAGTTTATCCCACTATAGGACATTTATAATCACCTTACGATATAATAGTCTACTTAACTACGGAAGAATGGTTCTGCTGTCACAGTTCCATAGTTTAAAAAGTGGATAGGAAATAAATGTTTCCGACTATACAGCGGGTACAATGAAGTATATAGTTAGCTTTTGCCTGCAACTCTTAAAAAAACAAAAGTGAATAGGTTATATATTCTTCCAGATTATCCTCTAAGTCTATGCCAAGTTTCATCTAAATCCCTTCAACTCTTAACTAACATTCATCTATCTAAACTTTCGCATTTATACTATTAGTAAGGTTAAATATTTTTATAGTGATTGTAATATATTACAGGAAGTGATAGTGCCGCTGTAAAAGAGTTACTATCTACTATAATGACAAATACTCCGCATAATTGGTCGCAGCATACATTGCAGTGCTTCCCGCCTGTACTTGTTGATTTCTTCTCTCAGGTAAGCATTCATAAATATAATTCATACTGGCTTTTGTCCGCGACTTCGTGCATGCAACATTAAGATAAAAAAGTAGCCTATAAAATGCCCGTCTGTGTCAGCTTTCCTCTAGTGAAAGTCTGGTCGAAATCGGAGACACACCAATTTTATTATATGTTTAAATGTCATTTTTAACACTTTGCTTACAGCAGAAATGCATAAGTTAAATTCCATTTTTTACGGTATTCTATTTTTTAAATTGTTTCATAAAATTGTCAAATAAAGTAAAAGGTAATTATATAATGTGAAAAACAGTATTACAAGTTTTTATTTATACAGTGAAGTGTTTTGTTATATTTTTTTGTGTTGTATTTTTATTTACAGAATCCAGCAACGAAAGAAAACAAACAATTGTTAAAGAAATTCGTTGAAGAAGAATACAGGAAGTGGTCGTCTATGGCCAACGACAATGATATTGTTACACATTTCTCTGTACCGGGAGCACCACTCTTCTTATGTCTACTATGGAAGATTATCTTCGAAACCAACAGAATCAACCCTATTGCTTTCAAGTAAGAATTTGAATACTGAGGGCCAGTCCCACCAAGTTGTAACGTTGTGTTGTTGTCTGATAACAATCCAACATGTAAAATATAGGATTTTGTTCCATTATCTGACAGTGACGTCATTTTTAACTTATCTGAGCCCCTATCTAGGGACAGGCTCTAAATTAGACTTGTTAACACTTTTATTATAGATTTACATTGTGATTAAACTTTCCTATGTAGATATTTTAGACTATTCGAAATGTCAGTAGACAATTGTAATCTTTTTTTTTTTTTCATTCATTTTTACATGGGCTTTGTCGCTAACTGTAATCTTAGTAGACTAGTAAATCAGTTCTGAACTTATACAATCAGATCATATAGACTTGAACTATTGAATCATAACTCAATTAAATTAGCACCTCACGGCCACCATGTAAAACTATGGGTTAACAGTCAGTCATGCAAATCAGGTCAATTTGTACAATCAGGGAAATCAATAGTGTTCCACATAAATAAAAATTGTCTTGTATCTTGCAACGAACAAACTCCGCCTCTTAAAATGTAGCACTCAGTTCGAACGACGGAATAATAAAAAAAACAAGCAGCTGTGTACTAACCTAATTTCGTACAGAAATATTAACGTCTAAAGGAATGTGACTTAATGTGGACCACCATCATATTCTCTGACAGTACCTATATGTAGATATAAATTGAGCAAATCTATGTTCACACAAGTGTAAAGCGATCACTGGTTTTAGTTGATTTTACTTGTTAAGTTGATTTTTGATAATCTGATTAGGATTCTGGAGCGTATCGGCGCTCGGGCGTTGTCAGCACATGTGCGCAAATTCTGTGACTATTTGATGTACGAGGTGACGAACCCCGCGGGCGGGCCGCATATCAACAAGTGCGTGGATGCCATCAATGATATTGTTTGGAAATACAATATTGTCACTATCGATAGATTGGTGCTCTGCCTTGTGAGTATTCCTATACTTCTATACTAATGTTATGAGGCGTAAACACAATACTTAGTTATTTATGTCATAAATCACAGTATATTTTTGAGTAATCCTTTCTTTGTTAAATAGCCCTATGTAAGACACGATTTAGGCTATATATTTTCTCGCTGTAACTTAAGGGGGTAAATAATTTGGTAAAACCTGTAACAGGGGACAAAAAAAATAAAGCTACTGCAAAGACGCAAAGTTGCATTTGTTATTTTCATAAACAATTCTCAGCTAACATCAAGGGCCTTTCTTGTCATTGAAGCATTGAATTTTGAAATTTGCAAGTAAAAGTTTTACATAATGTAAACAATAGAATACAATTTATGTAATGTATGCGAACGAAGCCGCATAATTTTTGACCTGAAATTGTGTTTAATAAATTTTAAACTATGGCATTCGTATTAAAAATAAGTGTTATTAAGCCTAATTAAGAATATGAAAATCTTGTCCCAAAGGCTCTTAAATTACTTTGTAATGCACAAAGAATTATTTCTATGTTTTAACGCAATATGCGAGGGGTTATTCATGGTTAGATTTCCCAATTTTGTATGATTTTTTATTGGTTACTTAGAATTTAAAGTTTGTGTTACTTATGTTTCCAGGTGTTGCGTCCTAACTTAGACGGCAATGAGAGTCAAGTGTGTCTGTACATTATCCAATTATTGCTGCTTAAAGGCTCGGAATTAAGGAACCGAGCTCAAGACTTTGTGAAAGAAAACTCCCCGGAACATTGGAAGCAAAATAATTGGTTAGTCTTATTAACATAAATGCGAAAGTTTAGATGGATGGATGTTTGTTAGAGCTTGTAACCCAAAATACTAACGGATTACGATGAAATTTAGCGTAAATGCCGTGGATAGTCTGAAAGAACACATAGTCTACTTTTTTAATTTCATGCGAATGCAGTCGCGGGCGATAGTTAGTATCTTTTTATTCCATGCATGCAATACTCTTAATATGTTTTCAGGTACGAGAAACATTTAGCCTTCCATAGGAAGTATCCAGAGAAGTTTGGTCCGGAGGAAGCCAGTGGTACATACGGTGGTACTATCCCAGTTTACTTGAGCAATGTTTGTTTGCGTATGCTTCCAGTACTGGACGTGGTCGTCCACCGCCACCTTGAGATACCACAAGTCAGCAAGAACCTAGAACAACTCCTCGAACACATTGGATACCTCTACAAGTTCCATGGTAACTTATACTTTTATATTTGTTTTCTGATTTCAATTCAGTGTTTTAGTTAAAATTTAACTAATCCATACATACATATAATAAAATAGGTGTGTCTGCATTTAATATTAATAGAAAAAACTCCAGATTTCGGGAAGTATTTGCGTTGCTGATAACGAAAATCGGATTTAAAGATTTTTGTCTGACTGTCTGATGATTTTTTTTTTAAATCCGCGCTAACAAATTTTGCGGGCGACAGCGCGTCTTTACTAATATTATAAAGAGGAAAGATTTGTCTTTTTGTATGTATTGGAATAACTCAAAAACTATTGAGCCGATTTTAAAAATTCTTTCACCATTAGAAAGGTAATTTATCCTTGAATAACATGATTATATTTTTTAATTTGACGCGGGCGAAGTCACGGGCAACAGTTTGTTTAAAAATAAACATTTATTTCCAGATCGTCCAATAACATTTCTTTACAATACACTGCATTATTACGAATCAAAGTTACGGGATAAGCCGTTGTTGAAACGCAAGTTGGTTAGCGCAGTGATCGGCTCGTTGAAGGACGTGCGGCCAGCTGGCTGGGCTACTACGGAAACCCTGCAATTCTACCTCACCAGCTCTGAACTCGAGGTCACAAACTGGGCACCAGATTTAAATTATTATATCAACCTTGTCAATAGAATGGTTGACAGTATCCTTTTATTATAAGTATATAATAAAATATAAACATAAACCAGAAAGTGTTAAGATTGAATGTGGATGGCTACAAAGGAAGAGAAGACCGAAGAAAGTATGGATGGATTGTGTGAAAGAGGATATACTTAAGAAAGGAGTGGATTCAGATATGACGGCTGATAGAGATGTATGGAGCAGCACATACTGTGCCGACGCTCCGTAAGGGATAAGGGCAAGTGGATGATGATCCTTTTCTTATTAATGTAACTAATATAAATGCAAAAATATAGATGGATGGATGTTTGTTAGAGTTTGTAGTCTAAACAGCTGAACGGATTTTGATAAAATTTGGTATAGATGTAGAAGATAGTCTGGGAAAACACACAGGCTACTCACTTTTGTTTTTTTTTTTTCAATACCACGCAGACGGAGTCGCGGGGGAAAGCTAGTGTAAAATAAATTTGAAACATAAATAATAAGGCCAAAAACTGTAAACGACTAGTACGTTATTTCTTTTTTTCTTTCTATTACAATTTTGGCCAAGGACCTACAGTATTCAACAAATTTGTGTTTCGTATTTTTATTTATTATTATTTTTTTTTATTTTGTACACTAATACTTTCTTTTAATTTTATTTAAGTAAACACAGTGTTTCGCTTTCAATGAAAATCAAATGAAATATGTACATGTATGTATGTAATACCGTGTAGTGTCGCGGGCGACAACTAGTTTGTGATAATCCTTAACAGCAATCCAGCGATGACGGGCGAATCTCCCTTCCCGAACACAGATTGGCGATTCAATGAATACCCGAATCCTTCAGCTCATGCATTATATGTCACTTGCGTAGAGTTAATGTCTCTACCCTTCCCACCGAATGTGGTAGGGAACAATCTACTGGAAGTTATCACTAAAGGGTTCGAAGTAATTCCCACAATGAAAGCACAATTGTGGGTAAACGCTGTAGGACTTATAATGGCGGCGTTACCTGACCCGTACTGGAATGTGATACATGACAGGATATTGGAACTTATGACGAGCACTGAAATGCTAGAATGGCCGTACTCAGAGACACCGTTTCAAATGTTTAATCCGAAGACAACTAATGAACTGATGTTGGAAAACAAATATAGTCTAACACTTGCTTTGGGACATGCGATATGGTACCATGCGGGCACAGGACAGATTGTTCAGTTTCCTGTGTAAGTTTTTTTTATTTTTTTCTTTAAGCCCTATTAAATTTTATTCTGCAATCATCTTACTTATAATATTATAAATGCGAAAGTTTAGATGGATGGATGTTTGTTAGAGTTTGTCGCCTAAACGGATGAACGGATCTCGATGAAATTTGCCATAGACGTAGAGGATAGTCTGGAAGAACACATAGGGTACACAATTTTTTTTAATTCCACACGGACAGAGTCGTGGGCGAAAGCTATTTTTTTTTAAATGTCTAATTACAGTTGTTAATTACATTAGCATTATTCTTAGTTTTTTGGTTAATTAATTTTTTAACTCAAACAAGATTATTATGTCACGTCTGACCCTCCAAGTACTCCAAGTACTCCCTTCTATGTAAGAGATAAGAGCAAGTGGATGAAGATAAATATACTTTATATCAAACTTATTAATTGGTTAAGTTAAGTTATGATTTGTAATGTTTACCATTTCAGCTTCGTGAAGGAGAAATTGTCGCCCGAGATTCGTACAGAAACACAATTGTTGTTCCTCTGTCATATGGTGGGACCGTTCTTACAGCGTTTCAACTCTGATATATCCCGTGTTGTTATGGATATTACTTTGACGTTGTATGAATTACTCGCACATATCGATAAATTGCAACCACATTTACAATACGTCGACCCCATATGTGACGTACTGTATCCTTTTTAAAGTTTGGATAGATGTACGACTGTACATGTATGTATGTATGTATTGTTAGGAACAAAATTAGTACCGTGCTATAGAATTGGCGCAACTCTATATTATCGGCATAAACGTCACGTCCCTAGCTGACAGCTGTCAATGTCACTACAAGTATGGATAGATTTGGCGCGCATCCTAAGTCTTGACGAGAAGTATTGCTCTGAGTTAAAGCGACAGTATCAATTAAATAAGTTGTCTAAAAGTATGTATGACTGACTGGCGATGTACGACTTAGGGTCCTTCAAGAAGCGAGCCTACAAAATCCTCAAAGGCCGGCAACGCATCTGTAGTTCTTCTGGTGTTGCGGATGTCTGGGCGTCGTTGACCACCTTGGTGTTCCCGTCGCTCGTTTGCCTCCTTCTCATATAAAAAAAAATGTTTGTTAGTTTGTAGCCTAAACTGCTAAACGGATTTTCATTAAATTTGCTATAGAGGGTAGTCTAGAACACATGACTATTTCTTTTTAAATTCCACGTGGGCGGAGTCGCCGGCAAAAGTCTGGTTACTATTTTTTTAAATATAGATTTGATTGTTTTTTATGTAAGATTTTAATAATTGTAAGTAAAAGTAAAAAGTCTGGCCTCTCCTAAAAAAAGATGGCCACCCATAAAGAATGTCAAAAAAAAACTTGCAGTATTTGTCTGCGAATGGTCGAAATATATACAAAATCATGTGCTATGTATAGACTTTTAAGAAATATGTAGACTAAATATAGGGAACAACATTTTTTACCAGTACTTTCTCTGTATGGTACAATCTTAAATTTATGAGAGTAAAATGTTTCAAGTGAAGTGTCTATTATGCTTCCTCTATATATATTTTTAATCTCTATTTTTGTAAAAAAAATTCGTCAAACGATTTTCTTTAACCGTTACACAGATATCATATAAAATATATGTTCGTTGGTGATACGATGAAGAATGAAGTTGAGAACGTGATAAGAAAATTACGCCCTTCGTTGCAGATGCGACTTCGATTTATAACACATTTGAATGTAGATCAAATAAACAATACATAAGACTTTTACATAATACAGCTGTTATACAGGATGATTCCGGACGGAACAACGGTTTTTTGCAGTTCGAGGACCTTAAAATCTATCATTTTAGCGTTTAAATGTTACCAGATTGTCCATAATATTAAAGTTTTTTTTTTTGTATAAAAAAATCGGAAAAATCAGTTTTTGTGTAAGTCGTCCCTAAAAAGAAGTTATGGTAGGAAAGCCCACTTATTAGGTGTGTTCAAGAAAAAAATGACCACTGTGAACACAACATTTTGGACGTACGGGCAAACTTTAGTCAGATTGGATTTTTACGATATTTTTTACAAAAAATTAATTCATTTTCAAATTCTATAAAATTGGGCAACATACTTGAAAATCACCCTGTATATCAAATGTATTTATTAGCAAATTATTGTTTAGTGTCAAACAGAATGAACTTTTGTCATCATTGTCGTTGCAAAGACATTTAAGAAATAGACTAGGCAGTTAACAATTTTTTTTATTTGGTAATTTCTCAGAGAGGTAATACATCTGTTGTCAAGTTTAGTTCGTTATTATATTTTGTATTAACATCTTTTTTAAAAAAATAATCTAAACAGTGTAGTATTTAATGACCCCTATTGGCAATTAATTTAAAAACAATTATATTGCCATGTGGTTTCGTTGTTAACAGATAGTATTATTGAGATTATGTGACATTTTTGGAATCACTTTGTTTATTTGTTATATATGTTATAAATGCGAAAGTTCAATGGATGGATAGATACTAAACGGTTGAACGGATCTCGATATTTTGCGCTTAATCTGGAAGGAAATTGGCTACTTACTTTTTTATTTCAAGACGGAGGTGCCGGGGGAAAGCTTGTACAGGATGTAATGGAAACAATGTATTACATTTTGCGACGTTGTAATTGAAAAAATTTGGATGATTTTTGTATTGTTATATTATTTTTTAAAAGAACATAAAACTGATGACCCTATGAACTTTGTGAAAACTCACTATATTGTATAACGTGAATATTATAAAATATAAAATGAAAACATTTATATTTTCATAAGTTACTGGCTTTTGCCCGCAATTCCTTCTGCGTGAAACTTAAAAATGTTTATAAAGAAATGAAAAAATGTCGCCTGTGTCACTCACAGATAAATTACCTTTCTAACGATGAAAGAATTTTTTAAATCGGCCCATTAGTTTTTGAGCCTAGTCATTACAATCAAAGTTTTCCTCTTTATAATATTAGTATATATGAATTTCATAAGACTAATCTCAATAAAGTAGAAGTGATTATTTATTTTGAATAGTGTTTGTCAATTTTTAAAATACTTCACTTCTAGGAAAAATATCTTTGACAAACTTTTAGAGTATGAATTTCATAAATTCTTACATAACATATTATTAGTATTAGGAATCTGCTTACAAAATTACAAATCTCTAGACCTAGTAGTTTTATTTTTATCGTTGAATCAATGTACTTGCCGTACTTAATAGACAGGAATCGTAGTGACGAAACAGCGAACAATTATGAATAAAATTTATCGAAATTATAACATTATAACAAATAATGAGAGTAAATTAATGTTTATCACTACTACAGCCGTACGTAATCGAATTGAATTTCGCTATTATTCCTGTCATAGCTAAATTCTCTACACTATAATCAATACTAGAATTGTCCTTTAAATTAGTTAAGAAAATAATAATTTTAGTTGAGTTCGATAATTATTTAAACCGAATGCCGATAGTTCAAAATTGTTCGCTACGCGGGTTTGTTTCGTCACTACGATAATTGTCTATTAGGTATGGCATTTGCATTCGAGAAATTGAATTCGATACTTCATATGCGTCATTTTTCAAACTAATCTATTTTATTTAGACACACTATGATCTATCTTATTTAAAAACACTATAGATATAATTGTAACCTTTTAAGTATCTCAAATAAATAAATATATCCTTATAGCGTTTTATTTTTAAAATTTGTCGTATGTCCCTGCTATAGATAATACAATACTATTAAAACAAAACTGTCAGAACTAATTGTGTGTAGAAGGCTTTACAACAAATCTTACTTCATAAAAATAATATAAATGAGAATGTTTGGATGAATGTTTGTTAATGTGTATGTCCAACAGTTAAACAGATCATTATGAAATCTTACTAATATGATAAATGCGAAAGTTTAGATGGATGGATTCATGTTTGGTAGATTTGAACCCTAGACATGAATAGATCTCATTGTGTGGCATAGATGTAGAGGTTAGTCTTAAAGAGCACGTTGGATATATTTTTTTAATCCACGCCCGCGAACTAATATTTCACTAAGGGTGAGTTGCATCAAATCGCTGGTTATCGTAAAAGTTATAATAGGGTTTCAAGTGCAAAAACATATTCTCACAAAGGTTTTATGTGTTTTTCGTTTTTACAATGGAAACATTTAAACCTGAATGTCACTAAAGTGTCAAGTTGGTGTCAAGAATGACATTTACGTAAATTAAAATGTTTGGAAATTCATGTTTCGCCGATTATATTTATGTATCGTACGCATGGTATTTTATAGTGAAATAAACTTTTTGCCCACGAAGAAAATGGTAAACTCTTGTGAAAATAAACTAGTTTGGGCCATTATTGAAACTGTATTTATTTTACTACTCAAATATGTAGCAAAAATGAAGCAATAAAATTATACAAATATTTATAAATTGTCCTGTCCATGCATATTATAAATTGACCTTTTATGGAGGACATTTTTTTAAATAAGAGAAAAGGGACAAGCGCTGTTGCTATGGCCTCAGACACTCGAAATTTGTCCAAACTGAATGTTTGGCCAAATTTCGAGTTCCCTCTTGGAAATCCATTATTTCCGAGCACGCAAGACTTTATTCTTCTGGATTACGTATAGGATAATAGTAGAGATTTTCTTTTTCCATTACTTTTTCCATTATTTGTGTTTTTGAAGATAAGAACTTGTGACAGTTGACGCTACCGAACTGACACTAACCGTAACGCTAACTATAACCGCCCAAAATCGGGCGGTTATGATTAGTGTCAAATATGACGTCATTTTGACCAGCGCAAAACTGGTGTAGCGAATATCATGAACATCCGAAGACGTAACCATCGGGAATGTGCTGGTTAAGGTTTATAGTTAGTTAATGTAACTCATCCTTAGTAAATTTTAAGGTTATTCCAAATATTACTGTTACAAATAATTTTAACTTTAACGGTAACCGGCGATATGGTGCAACTCACCCTAAAGAATCTAGTTTGAACTGTAGATTTTCACTGTCGAAACACTTGTACAAAACATATTGTCATCCTTCTCTTTACCTTCGAAATAAAGAGAGACGACATATTTTTAAATTACAAGTGTTACCGCAATTAAACTAACCATCGACAAGTTTTGCGTTTCGGTTCGAAATCATAAGGAATCCGAAAATTGTTACGAATCACTTAACTCAGGTAAACTAAACATTAAGTATGTACTAATACTAATTTCTAATAAAATACATTTGTTTATTAGTAACTAGCATTTACCCGCGACTCAGTCCGCGTGAAATTTAAAAAAAGCAATACTAAGTAGCCTATGTGTTCTCCCAGACTATACTCTACATCTAAGTCAAACATCGTAATCCGTTCAGCAGTTTAAGCTTGAATCTAAAACCATCCATCTAACTAAAAAAAAAAATAAGCAAAATCAATATTATTTAGCGA
Source organism: Papilio polytes (assembly GCF_000836215.1). NCBI lineage: Eukaryota > Metazoa > Arthropoda > Insecta > Lepidoptera > Papilionidae > Papilio > Papilio polytes. Next base: position 53,834 of record NW_013525583.1, read on the forward strand.
ATGTTTCTTACACCGGAAGCTATGGCAGCACTATACATTTAAAACTAGGCGCCATAATTTTGCGGATCTTCAAACGTTTGCTGGCTATGAAATCGTTTGCTTAGTAATATAATTTAAAAAGCCAAAAACGTATTGTGTAATAATAATTATTCAAAACCATGTTATTTTACGACAAATAAGTTAGCTTCATCGATCGGAAACGGGAGAAAGCGGCCATTTTGTGTGGAACGATCGAGGCTATCGCACAGCGTTGCGGAGCAACCGGGAACCGGCCCTGCCCGTCCGACCCGACCCGACCGAAGTCAGTCAGATAGTTGCTCATTTGCGAGGCGGTCGTGCGAGAATCAATTATTTGAACGCGCGCGTTGTGTTAACACAAAAAAATTCGACGCGATAGTTTGTGCTTTTGTCCATAGACTTGAGTGAAAAAGTATTCAAAATGACCTCTGAAGCGATACCAACTACTCCAGAAACCCCTGAGAAGCCAAAGGAGGTGAAAGACGATGCCCCGGCAGACAATGGGCAGTCTAAAGAGGAGCCGCCGGCGACTGAGGAGAAGGCAGAAAAAGTAGAGGAGAAAAAACAAGAGGCAGGATCCACCAAGCCGAACGTACATAAGACCAACTTTGAGAAGGATGTCGTGTACCTGTACCAATTCACCCGTACTCCAGTATTGCCATCGACTTCGCCGTACTGTTTAAAAGTTGAGACATGGATACGTCTGGCGGGCATCAAGTACCAGGTAAGTTTTGATGTTGTGTTGTATTATTTAAATTAGTTAATCCTTTCCGCTTGCGTGTTCACCCGCACCTAAACTAAATTTTTGAATGTTTAGGTAGTCCCGATCCATTAACATATTTTTTTGTTACTTTTGGTATGCTGCGCTGACTTCGAGATATTTACATCTTAAGTTAAAGTTATTGTTTGTTTCTATAGTTTCTTCCATGTTTTTTTTTTCAAGTTTATTTAGATTTTCTTTCAACTTTCCCGTTTTTCTAGAGAGTTATGCCGCGAATTTTACACCGCGCGTTTCGCGTTGCGAATGCCCGCACTGCTGAATTCAACAAAATAAGAGTTACATTGTTTATCTGTGTATTTTTATTGCAAGTCTATTTTGGAGGTTTGTAGAACTTTAGGGTAATATGAAGAAACCTGAAAGAGTTCCAGCATTGATGGAGAGCAATCCCGACATCATTATTACTTTGTATTAATTTTCAACAGTGATTTTGTTGTTATTATGAAGATTTGAAAAAAAAAACTCTTATGACCTTTTGTTGAGTTATCTTTTGAAGTTGACAAAAAGCTTGCGGAAACCGGCTAATAAAGATACATCGATACATTTGCGGTGCAAATTGTATTGAGGTAGTTAAATCCGTGATGGATTACTATAAAAGAAGGGCGTATTGTCTCAGATATCAACGTTAAAGAACACTTAGAAGACCAAGAAGGGTCTCTGATTATACGGAGGAGATATTTCATGTTAAAATGTATTTTGTACAGTCAACCATGCACGTCAAAGAATAATAATGTCGGAATGGAAAGAGATTACAGCGCCATCTATCTTGTAGGCTTCAACATCAATCCGGCCGTTGAGAAAATACATGCCTACCCACAAATATAGCCGCAACAAAGCATTTCGATAAATATTCTTTACGCGTTCCGTAAATAGTTAAATAAACCGTTTAGTTATTACTAATGAAAAATTACATTAATGAACAAATAGCTTTACGAAAACACTCGTTTACGCCACGCGTTCATTGAAGTATAAAAGATATTATTACAAACAAGACGGTGCACCGCAATCGGGTTGCAAAGGAAACCGAACGGAGCATTGATTTGTAAACAAAGGGTCAACAAATAATTATAATTATTAAATTTCATACACGTCTCAAGCCCCAGATAGTTTTGTATACGTTGATATTTTGAGGCCTTTGAAATACCTTTTATTATACTGCTGACTTCGTCAATCGTTCACTTTAAAATTAAGGTTAACGATCTAATCAAATTGTCACTTTGGCTTCCTTTGTTTTGCAATATAGTCAAATGTTAGGCTCAAGCACTGTCTTTACAATCCGGATTATTTAAAAGCAAATTTTTATGACGGTATGACTTAATCCAGTTTCAATATTTTAGGACATATTTTTGTTACTTTTACCATTGGTAAACAATGATTTTACCGTGAACTTTAAAGAATTGAAAATAAAACTCAAGGAGGTTAATTAAAAACTCTTAGGGTGAGTTGCACCATATCGCCGGTTACCGTTAAAGTTAAAATTATTTGAAATGGTAATATTTGGAATAATCTTAAAATTTACTAAGGATGAGTTACATTAACTAACTATAAACCTTAACCAGCACATTCCCGATGGTTACGTCTTCGGATGTTCATGATATTCGCTACACCAGTTTTGCGCTGGTCAAAATGACGTCATATTTGACACTAATCATAACCGACCGATTTTGGGCGGTTATAGTTAGCGTTACGGTTAGTGTCAGTTCGGTAGTGTCAACTGTCACAAGCTCTTATCTTCAAAAGCACAAATAATGGAAAAAGTAATGGAAAAAGAAAATATCTACTATTATCCTATACGTAATCCAGAAGAATAAAGTCTTGCGTGCTCGGAAATAATGGATTTCCAAGATGGAACTCGAAATTTGGCCAAACATTCAGTTTGGACAAATTTCGAGTGTCTAAGGCCATAGCAACAGCGCTTGTCCCTTTTCTCTTATTTAAAAAAATGTCCTCTATAAAAGGTCAATTTATAATATGCATTGACAGGACAATTTATAACATGGAAAATAAATAAGATGCATTTATATTTGTATAATTTTATTGCTTCATTTTTGCTACATATTTGAGTAGTAAAGTAAATACAGTTTCAATAATGGCCCAAACTAGTTTATTTTCACAAGAGTTTGCCATTTTCTCCATCTTCGTGGGCAAAAAGTTTATTTCACTATAAAATACCATGCGTATGATACATAAATATAATCGGCGAAACATGAATTTCCAAACATTTTAATTTACGTAAATGTCATTCTTGACACCAACTTGACACTTTAGTGACATTCAGGTTTAAATGTTTCCATTGTAAAAACGAAAAACACATAAAACCTCTGTGAGAATATGTTTTTGCACTTGTAACCCTATTATAACTTTTACGATAACCAGCGATTTGATGCAACTCACCCTTAAAAAATAATTGGTTGAGAATACTTATAAGTTTTGTTACGAAAAGGATCAAATTGTTTCCAATTTTCTTGAGAATTTCATAATTTATTTTTGAATTGAAAAGAAAACGGGAAAATGTTTATACTTTTTTGCATTAAAGGGCACAAACCTTACGTCATATTCTATAAATGTTACTGTAAAAAGAAAAAAAAAACTCTACGATTCAATTTACTTGTCTTTATTGGGCAAGTTATCGATATTGTTAACAATATAATGTCTTTATTATTCAACAATCATAAACTAACGTATACAATTGTATGCATCCGACGCATGTTGAAGGCTGCCTTAGTCTCAGTCCGTTCAACTATATCACCAAGGGCTGTGGTCATTTTATATTTAAAACACGTATTAAATCAATACGATATGCATTAACTTCGAAGTATACGTAGACAAAGTATTTTGTTGTCTAACTTTGACCAAGGATATTTTAAACATCTTTTTTTTTAGTTTGCCTCAATTTCGTCATTAACGTAATGTGAATACGGGTCACGAGTAAAAATAAAGAATGTAATGATCAATCTCAAATCTTGACTTATGCCGAGTTTTTTTATATCATAAGGTAGCAAATGAGCAAGTGGCCACCTAGATCCGCCAAAATCGAAGCGACCTGCCCATAGACATCCTGAATTGCACATACAGAGGATATTTCCCCTTCTTATGCATCTCCTCCACCGTCAAATCCACTTTCCCATTCAATCCTTTCTTTATAAGAAAAGGGTGTAACGAGAAAGGGACTAAAATTAGGCCGACTTGTGCAATTATGCTTAAAGTTATTTTATAAATATGAAACGTAATCTTACCATTACTTTTGCAAGTACGAACTAGTACGAACATATCGGTGAAAAGTACCAGTGTACTATTTTTTGATTATTACACTTTGGTTAATATTTTGATCTTAATTATCGAATAAATCTCAATACTTCACAAACCGTATACCAATATATTTATAATAGTACTAGTTGTCGCCCGCGATTCCGTCCGAATGGAATTTAAAAAAACAAAAGATAGTAGCCTATGTGTTCTTCCAGACTATCCTCTACGTCTTTGCCAAATTTCATCGAAATCCGATCAGCCTTTTAGGCTACAAACTCTAAGAAACATCCATTTATCCATCCATGCATCTAAACTTTCGCATTTATAATATTAGTATCATAGTATGAGATATTGTATCATTAAGAAGGATCTCTTTTGGTTTGCATTTGTTTGATTATTTAGAAACCTATATTTGGCTGACGTCTGTGAAGTTATACATTTCCTATTTTGTTTTACACATGTTAGTTGAACTCAAGAAGGGTTTGCTAGAGTTCAGAGCACGCATTGTTTATTAACACGTTAATGCCTTATTTTAAGCGGATTTCTAGATTTAAGTCTGATAAAATGAAATAATTTAACGTTCTAAAACCTAAAAGTTTTCTATTGTAAATGTTGTATAAGTAATAATACAAAAAAATCACTTTTTTAATTACTTTTGTGTACAAAACTTTATTCGTACGGTAATATTACCTCTGTCTATAATATGCTGAAGTCTAATTTCAAAGAAATCGTATTCTTAATATATCTTTTCAATGACATGAGTTTAAAATTAAAATTATTAACAGCGGTTCATAAACAGTGTTAATTAAAAAAACACATGTTGAGTGGCATGGTCGCCAGATGTCGACGGCATCGGTTTGTCAGAACTCATCGAATGACCGAAGCTAACGGTGCTGTACTTCAATCTCATCACGCTAGGTTTAAAATAATTAAAGCATTATGACCTTTTTGTAAATTAAAATTTACCATAGATCACTTAACTTTCTCATGAAAAAAGGAATAATGGTCTATCAGTTTATTCGTTTTTTTCTACGCAGCTGCCTCTGTCCGGTCGTTTTAAAAACCGATATAATTTGAATTTAATAAAAATACAGTATTGATTAAAATCTCGTAACACACATCTTGTGTTCCAGGACGGGAGTGATTACGTTCACGCAAATTTGCTATTTTATACTTAGAAAAAAATCCTCCATTGGAATACAAACCCAAAATCCCATGGTTATGTTATTTGATGTTTAAACTCTTCCCGTTATTTGTAATATTTTCGTACTGAGTATTTTAGGTATCCAATTACTAAGACCTCATTACAATCGCTCTTCTCGCTTCGTTAAACCTTAAGAAGTCTGACTACAAATTAAGGTTACGGACTCACATTCCCAAGCTCTTAACTGGTCAAGATAATTACGTATAATATAGATTATTTCGCTGACTCTTTAAATGGATGGAAATAAGATATTAAACATAATATTAGTCTAAAAAATATTAACATACGTGATTCATTGAAATACTGAGAATATTTTATGATATTAGAAATTTAAAACCGAAAAACTTGTAGATCGAAGGTATCTCAATGTTAACTAATAACATCATTTTACGACAAAGTCACTCTAATGTTTGAAATAAGCTTGAGCTAAAACATCGCGTTACCCAAAATGAAATATACGACCGCTTGCGGGACAGCTTTTAAAAACCGTACATAGTTCGAAAACAAGTTGGCCCTTTAGCGTTGATGTAAAAAATCAAGAGAGCGTACCTTATCTCTACAAAGCATTAAGTTGGACAGATTTGGGCATTGGGTTGCTTCATGTATTCGGATGGGTCATGGTAATCTTTTAATAGATTATATTTTTACAATTTCCAACACGATAACATTTACTTCGCCTACTCTTATAACAGTGTCTTTTACCGCTCCAAATTTAAAATGTCTTATTTATTATTTTATAAACAATAACCTTACACAAGGTAAATCTTTTTAGTATTTCATTGTATAAAAGATACAAACTAGTTAGAAACATTTGTGAATTACTAACTGTCGCCCGTGACTTGGACCGCGTGGAAAAAAACAAAAGAAAGTAGTCTATGTGCTCTTCGAGACTATCCTCTACATCTATACCAAATTTCATCGAAATCCATTCAGCAGTTTAGGCTGCAAACTCTAAAAAACTTCAATCCATCGAACTAAACTTTCGCATTTATGATATTAGTAAGAAAACTTTTACGGGTCAAGAAAAGACCCATAAATCTATTCAACACCCGAGTCTTGCTAAAAAAATAATTGGACGAGATACATGAAATTGAAATTTGATGTTTCCAAATATCGGTATACGTGACATCTGACACGTACACGAGTTATGAACCCGGACCAATTTCGCATCCCGGAGGTCGTACAAAAAAACTACGATTGTTCTGCCAATAGTAAAGGAAATCGAAGTTTAACTATCTACCATGGTAGTTCCAAAAAGATATTAAACAAAGAACTAGAATATTAATTTACTTGGTTTTGTCCGCGACTCCGTCCGAATGGAATTAAAATAAGAAATAGTAAGTAGCCTGTGTTCAGACTGCCTTCTACAGCTGTGCCTAATTTCATTGGAATTCCTTAAGCCATTTTGGAGAAATGTAGTAACAAACATTTATTCATAAAAACTTCGCACTGAATTTAAAAAAAAAAATAGTAAGTAGCCTAGGTATTCTTTCAGACTATACCCTACATTTATACAAAATTTCATCGAAATCCGTTCAGCCGTTTAGACTACAAATTAACAAACATCCATCCATGTATGTAAACTATTAACAAAATATTAAAAGATTATTTCTCAGTGACAGTTGGTAATATAATAACTACGACTCCATTATATTGTATCGTTGCAATAAATTTCGCGAGGTTCTTATTTGCATAAAATAACAATTTAGAATAGTTCCAAATAAGTAAATCGTTATTGCAGTCTGCTTCATTTAACTCTATTTAAAAAAAAACTTTTTATAAATAAATTATCTAGATAAGAGTAGTCATTTGCTTACTAAGGGTGTACCTTAGTGCAGATTGCATATACAAAATGTACATTAAGTGAACCCGTTTAGTGTCTACTGCACTACCCTTTTAAATTCACAAATAATGTACTTTATAAAGTAAATTGCTCAACATTTTAAAACTAAGTAGCAAATAATTATGAAGAGCACTACGATAATAATCAATAGTAAATAGTGACAGAAGTGAACATGGGTCGTGGATGCACATGGTAGGCGAGGCGCGGGCATAGTGCGGTATCCGCTGCCGGTCATTGCCCCCTGTATTAACCTTGTGCGCACACTATCAACTAATAAAGCTCATTCTGAACCCCTATGTAGATCACTTTCTACACAACTCATCTATGACGTGTACGGTCGTGCAACCGTTAAATGCAGTCACTGTTTTAAATACTTACAGATACACTTTATTAGTATATACGTATAATAAAATTGGAGTGTCTGTTTGTAATATCGAAAGAAAAATTGCAGATTTCGGGAAGATGATGAATTTGCATTGCTAATAATATTTTTTTTGTTGTCTGTTTGTCTCTCCGCAAGCCGCGTTTGTTCTGGGTAATTTACAAAACGGACTTTCACTGAAGGATAACTGACATAGACGGGTATATTATAGGCTATTTTTTATCTCAATATTGCGCGGGCAAAGTCGCGGGTAACACCTAGTATTAAATATATCTTTTACTGGATATTATTACACGTATGGTAAAAGGAAGTAGTGGAAATATTTACTCATAGCATAGCAAACTAAACTTAATACTTTTCTCTTTATTATACGAGAAACTCATATTCTTTTTCAATACTCCACGTAATTGAAGTTTTAAACACATTTTCTTAGAAAAAGACTTGCAGTAGGCGCATTTCTTGCGGTACGCGTGATTTCTTAACTTTCTACGTGAGTGTAAAGACCCGAAACGGCTTTTTTATCATAATACGTTCACTTGTTACGGCAATGGACGCATCAATTACCATTTCAGATTAAGGGTCTAGTACGCACAAAGTAAATTTACTTTTACTTTTTTCATTGAGTAAAAAATCGACAATTATATTGTTTATTTATATTACTTTGGAATATCAACCTAATAATTAAGATGTCTTCTTTTAATCAAATTTAATATAATAAATAAAAATAAAACCGCCTTTTATTTTCAGCAAATTAGGGATTCAAATACATTACAATTTTTCTTTAAATTTCTACCTTAAAAAATTCTTGAACTAATAGATTTATGGGTGTAAATTACATTAAAAGTAAGTAGACTACTAAGTAAGACTAGTAAGGAAGTTGCGGGAACCTCTCTGCGAGTAAAGGCCTCCTCCAAAGCCAGCCAGTTTTCTCTTGATTTTGCGATTTTATTATTTACTAGCTGTTCCTGTGCGGCTTCATCCGCACAAAAGTATGAAAATTTTATTTTATTGTTTACATTTGACAAATTGTCAATAGCAAATGTCAAAACGTCGTGACATGACAAACCTCGGCAATCTTGTTTTCTTGATGTTGGCAACAACTTATAGTCTCTTTCCCACATAAGGGTTTTTATCCAAAACTAGCTGTTCCCATGCGACTTCATCCGCATAAAATTATAATGAAATCAATTTATTGTTCACATACAGTCAAATTATCAATTGCAAATGTCAAAATAACATGACATGATGTCAAAATCATGGCAACATTGCTTCTTTAATGTTGTCAATTGCAAATGTCAAAATACCAATTACCTAACTATGGCAATCTTGCTTCCTTGATGTTGGCAGCAACTTATGGTCTCTTTCCCACATTAGGGTTTTTATCCAAAATGTTTACCACTAAGTTTAACGGCGTGAAAATATATAGTCTAAAGCGTGACGTAAGTATAGGGGTTTATATTAAAAAAAAGAAGTATTCAAAAATATGCTGTAATCTGACATCTTAGGCAACAAAGGAGTGTGTGTTTACGCTTTATTATAATAGTATAGATAGATAGATTACATTATTAATTATATTACTTAAATATTAATAATTGTTTATCAACTTTTTTGAATATAACTCGGGTTCGAGGTTACAACAGTTATTGTAAATTGCGTTCGTTATAGCGTAAATTGTTGCAAATAACACTTATGTAACGCAATAATGCAGACCTTCAATGGATTCAATCAGAGCTTCCTCCTTATCCCTGGGGATAATAAAGCTCGATTGAAGAATTGGTTTAGGTGTTTGTGGACTTATATAAGTGACATATAAGCATCGCACACTATACAAAAAGTTATAACTGTTACCGAGAGAGGTAAACAGAAATTATAAAAAAACACGATACATCTAGCCACGGTATTCTATACATTATATTTGTACTTCCTACAATATCTAGCTTGTTCCACTTCATGATACAAAAAATTTCAACTGCATTTTATATCTAATTTAAAAATGTGGTAACAATAAATTTTGTAAGAATGTTACATTGGTAACTCACTATTATTGCATAAAGCACTGTAATTACAAACCCTCGTACGGTTCTTTGTAAGCAATTCCCCTACCCTCGAGTTAAATTATCCCCTCGCAAACTATCAAATATGGCCGCCCCAACGCAGAGAATGCTGTCGCATCGATAATGCAAATCTCATACTGAATTAATATTTCAACGGCATATTTACGTGCAACCATTATGATAGTGTTGAATATTAACACCGCTATATAAATACACTAGCTTTCGCCCGCGACTCCGTCTGCGTGGAATTAAATAAAAACAAAAGTAGTAGCCTATGTGTTCTTCCAGACTATCCTCTACATCTATACCAAATTTCATCGTAATCCATTCAGTCGTTTAAGCTACAAACTCTAACAATCATCCATCTTATTATGAAAATAATAGACAGTACTACTAATGGTATAATTACTAATGGCGTTATGAATAACTATTAAAATTAATAATGTACTTTTGATTTTTTTAAAGAAAAGGTTTGATATTTGCATATTTTAACGCGATCTTTATTGATAGCGAACAAGAATGTAGAATTAATACGTCAAGTAACGCACAGTACGTAAGAAAGCAGGTAGACGGTTCGATTCATTTCTTATAGGCGTCATAAATAAATCCTCGTTAACAAATAGTCGCTCCGTTTAAAGAAGCGGTATCGGACTTGTTCGTGCCCACATCGGGCTCCGGTATTCTTACCGGTTTGTTTATTTTTGTTGAGTCTTCTTGATTGTCAGATAAAGATTCAAGACCAAAAAACGGTCACATATCGAATTTAGCTCGGCATTGTTTCATTTATCCGCGTGTAATTTCTTATACATAATTTTGGTTTAATAATTTGACATGTATTTTAGATTTTGTAAATGACGTCATTTTTTTCCATACGAAGGGTCGGCACAGTACGTACTCTGCAATACATCTCTGTCAGCCGTCTGAATTCACGACGTTACGCATATCCTCTTTCACACAATCCATTAATACTTTCTCCGTTTGTAACACACGTACTTGATAAATTTTATTTTACTGTACTTAACTCTAAGCTCCATATCCTTTGTCGTTGTACGCGTATTAATGCTGTCAGTTGAACATCTGTTTTAAGTATTGGTCATCGAGGTATTTCTGAACGGTTGTGAGATGCAATTTTAACGTCGCACAACTGACTCTTTGTGGTTCTTCGAGCTTTCTCAGAAAATGCGTCCGTGTGAAATGAACGCGTATAAAAGCGTCCACTTACTGCGTTTCCGACATACTTTCATGTGGTCGACTGCGTACTTCTGTACGATGAAAGTCAATATTGAGCGAAAGCAGTAAACTAGAAATCTAAATCTTGTGTTACGAATAAAAGCTGTTTGTTGCAATAATGAGAAGTAGATCACAAATGTCATAATGGTTATTACTTTATCTGTTTAGTTATTTTTTTCATATTATGAGGTGAAGTGATATTGTATACCAAAGATATAACAGTTTAGGTAGTGGTTGGTAAGAAGTAAATGCAGTTACGCAAGGCAAAGTACTTTAGGAATAATTTTTTTGCGACTTTTAGTGGGAAATGTACATTTTTATGTTATAAGGGAAAAGGGATAGTCATTATCTCTTATACCTTATTAAATTTGTTTTAGAATTCGAGTTGTATTGTATTTCTGCATCTTTTTCATTAACTAATGGGCCATATCTATCTTAATCTAGTTGTCATTAAACGTTGCTAAGACATTTTAGTTTTTATGACTACATTAGCGTTTGGGGATTTTGATTAATTTGCGTTAAAAATGAGTTCGCGTGGCCATCGCTATCCATTGGGACTGGGAAGTGCGATTTAGGGCGACTATGCCTAAATAGGTGGTTAGTAACTAGTTGTCACGCAACCTGTAGCCTCGGGACACCTAGTTAATTAATTAGAGATCGTAGTTACGAGGCCGTAACTATGTTCGTGGTCGATACTAACTGTGATACGATGTCATCATACTAATGAATGTAACTCACTTATTGATGCATTATGTTGCAGACAAGATACGATCGTAGTCGAATTCATTAGCAAATTATAATTCATAATAGGATCTCTGTTTCGTGGCAACTTATTTGGCAGTGGAACGCGGCTGTTAGACTTAAAGGCTAGTGTGACGGAAGTGGTTGCTTAACTAGTTATGAACGCTTCGTATGCAAAGATAATTCTGTTTGTATAAGTCTATCAAAAACCGTTGAGTGTTGCATTTTTAATTTGATAAGAAAGTTATTTCACTGTTAAAATTTACGTTTAGCGATTACTCTTCCTTTAAGAGGGTCGTTTGCGCGTGCCGTCAATGAATGCGTGATCCCTCCATCACCAAAGCTTCCGAGCACGTGTAATTAATCAAACTATTGCCAAAATAATTTTAAAGGCACCTATTATATCATGCCATAGTAGATCAACTGATACTTCTAATAACCGTGCAACTCCACTGCTGTCACACTTGAATGAACACATATTGTTGTCTTTGTTTCTTATAAGAGAATTTGAGGGACAACAACACGTGTTATAAATAAAGTCACTTAAAAAAATGACAACAAAAAACACCATATGTTGCAATTGACATTTGTTTTTCTTTAATTTGGGCACTTTATGTAATAAAACATGAGAATAGCGCACGTGGTAATTTATTTCGACATTATCGTAAAGAGAGGCGCGTTACAGTTAATTAATTAAAGTAGGGTGAATGACACAATCAATAAAACGTGGGTACTTCAGTAATCTTACTAATGTTATAAATGCGAAAGTGTAGATAGATGGATGTTTGTTAGAGTTTGTAGTCTAGACGGCTGAACGGATCTCGATAAAATTTGGCATAGATGTGGGACATAGTCTGAAAGAACACATAGGATACTCAATTTTGTTTTTATTAATTCCACGCGGACGGAGTCGCGGGCGAAAGCTAGTATTCTACTAAATATTAGCATTTTAATCAATTCCAATTAAGAATTCGATAAAACATTTTGTTTACGTAGGATCACTTCTTGGAATTTTTAAAAGTCGTTCCCGTATTGTTTATACTACAAAGTATTTCTTTTATTCCAGTACTAAGAAGTTTTGCAATAATAATAACAAATTAAATTTCTTTGAATATAGTTTTACATATTTCCTTTGTTACTTGGTAGCTCATACTTTTTGTTTATTGTATACTTAAGATACTAAGGAAGTAGGCTGCTTAGTTAATCCCACTCTTCCTCGAATTGGTATACAAACGGACCGCCCGTATTTTTTTTAATTATAAAAGGGGGCAAACGAGCGGCGTGAACACCAAGGTGGTCAACGACACCCATGGACATCCACAACACCAGAGGAACTACAGATGCGTTGCCGGCATTTGAGGAAATGATAGGCTCGCTTCTTGAAGGACCCTTAGTCGTATTGGTTTGGAAATACCGCCATGGACAGACTGTTAACGATTCGAGTCGCTCTCCGTTGGATGCGGTCAAATGGAAGACGCTGGTATTGGGGTCCTCCTGCCCAGAGGTGCGAGCAGTACTCCATGTGGGGTCGAACTTGCGCCATGTAAAGTAGTAGGCGGTAGCCCGGCTGGAAGTACTGCTTCGCCCTACTGAGTACACCCAGTTTTTTGGAAGCCAGCTTGGCCTTGTCTTCCAGCTGACCGCGAAACTGAACGTCACTCGATATGTCAACGCCGAGAATACCGATACTGGCTGAGGCAACCAGGGGAGTGTTCTCAAACCGGAGATTGACGACGAAGGGTTCATTTTTAGCGGTAATGGCGCATACTTGTGTCTTTTTAGGATCGAAATCACAATATTGAACGTTAAGTATTATGAAATTTCTTTGTAAATTGAAATTTGTTTGTGTATTCCATGCTTGGTTATATTTAGCATGCAACTTAACAAAAATAACTGTCAAAATTATTGTGTAAATTTGAGAAAGATCTCTGTACTGTATGATGTATATTATTTATTACGTGATACCTATATTAAAGTAAGGCATGTATGTAAATACGTGTTGAGTGTTGCAACGCGAGAAACTGTCTGGCTGGTCATTGAGGTATGAAGGCATGCCGCTGCATTCAGTCCGCACTTTCTATCCCTGACGGCCGCAACTATCTTATTGTATCCATAATAAACAAACAATTTTAGGACACATATTACGCTTGCTTTCGCCCGCGACTCTGTCCGCATGGAATTAAAGAGAAACAAAAGAAAGCAGCCTATGTGTTTCTCCGGTTCATACTATACAGCTATACCAAATTTCATTAAGAAGCGTTCAGCCGTTTTAGCGACAAACTCTAACAAACATCTATCCATTCATCTAAACATTTGAATTTATAATATTAGTAAGATAAGTACGTAAAATTACCCTGTCCTTTTTAGTATAGCATATGAATTAATCATCCGTAATTAATGGCAGCTAAAGGCCTAATAACCACTGATCTCTATTAAATGGACAGGCAAAACCAGGTGGTATACATGCCACTGTTGATGTTCGCGATAGTGAAGATTTGAACAAATAGATAAAGAGTACATTATCAGCGGTAATATCAAGACACGCGTCAAGTTGAAACGCAGCCAAAGTTTTATCCAAGCAATTTAGTATAGAAAATAGTACTTATATCGTTACTAGTATTAATAACGATTAAAACTCACTGTATAATATATGCAACAGTAAATAATGCCAGCAAAGTTTAAAAATAAATGATTGCCAGGATAACTCTTAATTGTTAGAACTCTATGCAATATATCCGCATTCGAAGCGTGGTCTTGTCCTGCGTGATTCACATAGCAACATTACTGGTGTTAATTTTATTCAGCGGAGCCGTAATCTCATTAGCAGGTAAGTAAGCAACGAACAATGGTGTATCAGTGTGGGTACCAATCGTACTGGATCCGATGTACACCATTGTTACTTACGTTTCGTATCCGTAGAATGTTACAATGAGTTTCTAAGATGTGAGACAAAATTTCATTCATAACTCATGCAATTTTGTTCGCAACACGACGGCATATTTCCAGTTTATGTTCGTCGTTCCATTGTTGCCGGCTCGACCTATTTTCAAGTCATTTGATTTGTTTTTTCCCCTAGAGTATAATAGGGGTACAGTACTAGTTTTGTGTGTCAACTAATACTTGTTCTACGTAGATTTGATCTTATGTGACATGTTTCACGTTCAATGATCTCTTGCGCAAAGTATCTCGTTCTATTTGGAATAGATTTTTAAAATTAAAATTGGACCCATGTCTAGTTGTTATTCAATTGACGTAAAAGCGATATCTTCTCCGATGAAAGGCAAATTCGTATCGACGCAATGTTCAGTGGACTGCAACTGGAAATAAATTACATTTACATTTTGTTTTCAAACCGTCTCCGACGTGTTATGGTGAAACTGATATGTAATGTGCATGTATTATAATTTTAAACACTTTTAGAAAAGGGAAATATTCGAATAGAAAATCTGTAAAAAAACAAACAACTAGTTTACAAATAGAGTACTTCAATTTACGAACATTTGATTGTTTTCAATTATTACCTACCGGCTAAAACAGTTACCATAAAAGTTAAAAAAATAAATGATGAATTTTAAAATAATAACACTATTCGAAGTGCTGAATTACTGACGCGTAAACTAATTTTATTTAGACGTTTTAATTAATTACTCGCTCGATATATCATTATATAATTACTTAATGAATATAGGTATATGGGTCTTTAGAACATGTTTATTTTCAAAGCGGTAAGTATCATACTAGTGTGGGGTTGTTAAACTTTTATCTCTTTAACAAAGCATCGACATTGACAATATGAAAATAAATTTATTGCGTTTTAAACATCAGCTGTTTTGCGGAGAAATTAATGTTTTTGATGTAATTTATCCACTATTTACTCTTAACAAAAAACCTCTAGGACATTCTCAGGTCATCTTACCATGGTTCAATCACAATCTGATCAATTTCCGGTCCGGTTTGATCCGATCCATTTAAGGAAAATATAACATTGATTTTAGCCAACCTTAGGTTACGGGTTAGGGATGTCGCCACACTCAAACGCCCTAGACTAGTACAGGTTACTTTGGACATTTGCGCCGATTACTAGTTTTAACTCCTTCACCATTAGTTTTAAACTTCTATAAAATTAATATTTTTCTAATACAATAGTTTATAATTTACCAAACTAGCAAGCATTAAAATGCCTCCGAACTCCAAGTGTTTCCCCGAACGTGTGTTTAACTAACGGTAGCATTGTCCGACGCCATGTTTACACTCGACCGCACGATATTTAACACTAGCATACATTGTTAAAATTAGCTTCGATTTTGTTAGTATTATGTTTTCCAACTAGCATTCTGTACTATACAATTAACGGATGCGTGTTAAAACTCTTGGTATGTTTATACGAGCGAGAGCTTTTTAAGGCGATGCAATCCCTGCTTTCAGCACACTCGGTTGCGACATCTATGAAAAAATTAAATACATTTCGTTGATGCGACGCGTATTATTTTAATTTGGAACGTTGCATTTTAAAATGATTTAGGTTATCTTTAATGGCGTCTTTAATTAATTTTCTCATTGAAATAAGCTGTGATTTCATAATTAAGCTCTGCAATGACGCTCTGGGTAGAATTTCGAATTACTTATTTTCACCTTTAACAGACTTCCTCTTTGACGATGTTCTTTTAGTATTTTTAATGCAATGCGCTTTGATACTTTCATTTATCTTATTTTATAGCCTAGATATCCGTTACCTAAACACGACTATATTTTCTTAAATCAACGAAGACTTTATGAAATGTACAAAAGAAATGTTCGAATAAAAATCCTTTTCACAAAGAACTATACTTTAATTAAGCTCTGTAAATAGATAAGACTTCGTAGCACTTACCTTGCACAAAGCAAATAAAGTCTTTGTTTACCTTTTAAAAGCTGTTTAAATGGATCTTATTATTTAGCCAGGGATAAACAATGACAAGGTCGCAAACAACAATCTTGTAGAGACTTAAATGAAATGTCACTCCCACACACGATAACGTCTACAAAGGGATAAGTCTAGTCTAAGTTAGAGAAAGCTTTTCCCTTGGTAATGCAAATTTCTGAAAGCTCTTTTGTGTCAACGTTTTTAATTTTATGAGTATGATAGAAATTAGCACTCATAATCTGAGATATTTTTGCATCAACGGATATACAAGTAAGCGTGAATTCGCCTATCTAATAGTCCCGTAATTATGGGAGTGGGTGGGTGAGCCCGGAGCTAGGCGGGCCGGGTCCGGGTCGGCAACCGTAAGGGCTTCGACCTACGCGCGCCTGCGCGACCCGCCATCGACCAACTCTCTCGCTTCGTCTCCCGCCTCGCCCTGCCCGGGACGCCTCAATATAATCGCGTCTGAGAACCGGCCGTATATCTATTCTCACTACTGTTATAATGCGGACACCGTTTTAATCTCCCTGTTACCCCACTCTACAAACGTCTCGCTATAAAACCTTTCATGTTATTGTTTATGGCGACAGTAAAAGTTGAAAGGACATTCTTGAAATGGTCTTAACTAACATCGTGTTAAGTACTATGAAACCAAAACTGGTACTGCGTATCTAAGTATATTTTTATCTGATAGGACCTAAAGCCCTAGATAAGCTACTGTCTTTTTATTGACTGCTAACAATTCATATCAACATGTACCCACGCTCTCTTTCTTTCATTACTAAAGAAATACATAATATTCATTCATATAATTATTTGCATACAAATTCGAAACATCCTTCACGTTGTATTGCAAGCATTAACTGTGGTTTAAGATACTGGTTTTAAAATTAAAATAAAGTAATAAATCATTAAAAATTGAGCCAAAGTTGATAATAATAATGATATTAATTTAAAGTTAACATCAGTCTTAGGATATTGAATTGATAAATGCAGTTATATTCTTGGTGATAATTTATATTGACCGAAGAAATTTATTAGTTTTAATTAGGAAGCATATAAAGTAATAGATGCAGAGTAGCGTAATAAAATTATAAAACTATGAATCAATTCTTTGTAATGATATCATGTTTATTAACCTTGTATTAATTAATTATAATTGATTTAGCTTTTGATTACAGATTATCATTCACTAAAGACTATATCCCTTGTTTCAATCCACATTGAGTGTTTAAATATGTACCGTAAGATGCGACAGTTTTTTTCTAATATTTTTACCACGGTTTCGTTTTTCTTAATGTCCCCTCTATGCTATGTTTTCATCCCCTCTAAGCTTTCAAAAAAATTAATGGATTAAATTTAAATGTTGTTGTAACATGCGGGTCATAAAGTACTTTAGTTATTAAAACTATCCCCCAATTCCTCATTCACAAACACAATTAATGACGTGACTAAATATTATTAACACTGACAATTTTTCTAAATTAAAATAAAAAAAACGTCAAAAGTAATAATTACACTATTTTTTTTTTTCTAAAAATAAATTAACGTTATTTTACGAATTAAAAAACAAAAGTAAGTAGCCTATGTGTTCCAGACTATCCTCTAAGTCTATGCCAAATTTCATCGAAATTCGATCAGCCGTTTAGGCTTCAACATCCATCCATTTAAATTTTCGCATCTATAATATTAGTAAGATATAGATCCCTGCAAAAAATGATGTATACCAAAATGACAATAAGCAGATAAAAACATAAAAATCCCATTTATAAAAAGAAAAAAATAGGTACCGGACCGGAAACATTAGGTAAGCATGTAGAATTGCAAATGCACCGTTGCATATGGTAAAATATATGTGTTGACCAAGACAGTAAATTATAAACAGTCCCCTTCCGGTATTCCAGATATAGAAAATCGTTTATTGCTGGAAAACCCCATTGCAAACGTATGAATAAAAAATTAGGTGTCCGATATAATATTCTTGAATCCACTTACCGTCTCCATTTATCGAGGGTACAATTTTAAATATGAATGACTGTGTTTTTACGCGAAACTTTAGTCTTAATGTACTTGTGAAAATGATTTTTATTACCAGTCAAAAACAATAACAGTTTGGTATAAGAAGACCCGAAATCGTCTATTGAATTGGAGCACAATCTTTTGTATTTGCCTATCTATTACACCTTTTATTCGAAACTTGTAATAATCCATTTTCATGTTATACTTTGTACTTTTAAAACAAAATTATCCTTTTGCGTATCTAATTCACCATCAATTGCAGTAGGAACACACCAATTTGATATTAAAAAGTGCAATTGAATGCGAATGAACATATTTAAATATCAGTTTCCACAGTACTGTCATCCCTTACACGCTCTTTGAAAAAACAGTGACAGCAATATGTGCAGTCGAAATCGACAGTAAAATCCAGACATACAAAGACAGAGAATACAACAGAAGGAAGGGATCTTGTTACATACTTGAAATTGGCACGAAGGCGCTAGTGACCTATCAAAAAGTTTGTCTTATGTCCACCGGGTCAGCTAACTCGTCGGTCTACTTTATATTGTCTATACTGTCTATCCGTTGTTAGAGGGGCTTCACATAGACGTTTTAGTCGCACAGCCTACTTGTTACCGATATAGAAAACTGGAACAGAGTAATAACATCAACTCGGTTTGCTCGATGCAGTCGGATATTGTCTATCAGATAATTGGTAGGAATTGCATTTACTTCAAGACGGGTCTGTATAGACTGGCGAGGAAATTGCGTTGAAGAGATTTCCTCATTCAAAGTAACTGGGTTGTCACTTTAGATCTATGCGTGCTTGTACCAAGTTGAACGTTCGCGAGATTTACATACACGTTCATTAATCCGGCGGTCACTGAACTTCTTGTTTCTATAATTTCGCTTTCGATTAGTACTTGCTCGGGGGAAGCGCAGCTTGCGTTAGGAAAATGCAGCTTCCAATAAGGAATATGCATGTACGAAAATAAACGAATAAAAATAACAAGTCTATATAAAAGTCGATTGATAAGAAGTATTTAGAAAAGCAATGTTTTTTTTTTCATAACACGACTCATAAATATAAAATCTTTAAGAGATTCTGTCTGTACAGCTTTTATCCTTGAAGTCTCCCTTGCCTGTCTGCATCGCAATTCATTATTCTAGGTATCGCTGTTTATTTACGTAAACAATTTTTTTCTCCGTCTTCAGTCTGGAAAAATAATACAATGTAATTTAATCTCCACAAATTCTATCAACAAGCTAGCGCTTTAGCCACGCTTTTTAACTTTACAATTGAGGGAATTAAATTCGCTTCCCATTTGGGTTTGTATGTCGTGTAGCAAACTGTCACTATGTACTATGTTTAGCAATTATTGGTAAGACATTTCTACCTCATTATATTGCATCATCATATCTGAGACTACAGCCGCGGGTATAGGTCTGGTCTAGTAAATTTTGTTAGTCTATTTTGGGCCTCTTGTATTGTATAGTGCGACCAAATTATCTGGTCTGGTAAAGGAGATTTTATCTCGGTTAATTTGATTAGAAAATATGTAATACCTACTAAGGCATAGAAATGACAGCCAAGATAGTTACAGTCCGTCAAGGGTTTTGTGGCATTTTTTCACAGGGGAGCGCTATGGAGCTAGCTAGTATTATTTTGCTTCTCTAATGCCTACCAGATAACTATATCCGTCATTTTGAAATAACATTTCACCAAAATGGATAGGAAATAAATCTTTACTTTAAAATTCCACTGTGAACAAATTGTGTAGATAATACAACATTTCCTTTGTCTTTAAGACATGATAATTTCACTAGAAGAGTTAATCTATAAATGAAAACATTGAATACATAAATTTTATAACTGCGAAGTAAGTTGTGATAACAAAAGCATAAATCCATAAACTGTGAAAGGTTCATATCGAAATATTGTTTACCCGATTGCAAAGAAGTTTCTAGAAGGACGATTGAAGGATTGAGACAAAGCTGATAAAAGTGCGTATGTGTGATTTGTTTTTGTTCCAATCATTACCAATTAAAATTACTGCGGAGAAATCGTATCGTAGAAGTCACAACAAATTTAAGTTATGACTGATATCTTCTTGGTTTTTATTATGAGTCAAAATATTTTGCGCGTTAAAAACGTGTTCCAGTACTTTAAGAACATTTGTACTAAAAGTACTTGACAAAAGGACGTTATCGTAACAATAATTTCTGTCCAAGGAAAGAATTTTTAAGTACATAAAAATGTCAATAACAACTTAAAATAACTATAATTTATTTTATACCGCTCCTTGTAAACCTTAACTGCGTAGAATGAATCAATTGAGTACAATAAAAGTTACTGTGCGATATTTTTATTGATTAGCTCTCTTTGTATGGTAGAGCGGTGCAGAGATCAACTTCAACCCCTGCGCCGCGCGTCAGAACCCGGCCAATTCTATATTTAGAATGATTCGAGAATCTTCGATCCTTTGTAACAAGTTTTGGCCTGTCGCAACTCTGTTTACATTGTGTGTTAATTTGCGACTTCGTGTTATCAATACATAAGTAGCATTTAATGTTTGTTGATTCGCAATTTACTTAGTAATTTATTTCATTTGGTAAAATATAAATAACACGACACACACATGTTCTTATCTTAAGTACTATTAAATGCGAAAGTTTGAATGGAAGAATGATGCATCTTCGGAATGGCTGAACTTGCCCTTATCATGGCTAGATTCTGGAGGACTTAGGCTTCTATACCTGGCCTAATTTCAGTCGATAAGTTTGACAAGACTATTTAGTATTGATTTTTTTTGCATCTAGGTTTAAATTGATATTGCTTACCTCAGTTATTATTTACTTGGCTGTCTATGTTGTGTGTAGCTAGTATGTATAAGATATCCTCGCTGTTGCTCGCGACTTCGTCCGCGTGGAGTTAAAAAACAGTGCAAAACATAGGCAATGTTACTCGCAGATTAAAATTTAAAATCGGCCCCGTTGTTTTTACGTGAATCGAAAACAAAAATATAAATCTTTCCTCTTTATAATATTAGTATTGACTAGTTATGAAGGGTTCATATGCCAAGATAGTTCTGTTTGTATAAGTATATCCGTTGAGTGTTGCATTTCGAATTTGATAAGAAAGTTATTTTACTGTTAAAATTTTCGTTTACCGATTATTCTTCCTTCCAGAGGGTCATTTGCGCGTGCCCTCAGTGAATGCGTGATGATATCCCTCCATCGGCAAAGCTTCCGAGCACGTGTAATTAATCAAACCATTGCCTACATAATCTTCTACAACACATGTTATATCATGTCATAGTAGAACAACTGATACTTCTAATAACCGTGCAACTCCACTGCTGTCACACTTCACTACATACGAGTATTGTTGTCTTTGTTTCTTATAATAGAATTTGAGGTAACAATACCATATGTTGCAAATGACATTTGTTTTTCTATAATTTGGGCACTTTATGTAATAAAACATGAGAATAGCGCACGTGGTAATTTATTTCGACATTATCGTAAAGAGAGGCGCGTTACAGTTAATTAATTAGAGTAGGGTGAATGACACAATCAACAAACGTGGGTACTTCAGTAATGTTATAAATGCGAAAGTATGGATGTTTGTTAGAGTTTGTAGCCTAAACGGCTGTATGGATCTCGATGAAATTTATCATAGATGTGGAACAGACAACATTCGCGGGCGAAAGCTAGTCTACTAAATATTAGCATTTTAATCAATTCCAATTTGGATTTTGCTAAAATGTTTTGTATACTTAGGATCACTTCTTCGAATCTTTAAAATTCGTTTCCGTATTATTTATACTACGAAGTATTTCTTTTATTCCAGTACTAAGAAGTTTTGCAATAATAATAACAAATTAAATTTCTTTGTATATTGTTTTACAAATTTCCTTTGTTACTTGGTAGCTCATACTTTTTGTTTATTGTATACTTAAGGTACTAAGGAAGTAGGCTGCTTAGTTAATCCCACTCTTCCTCGAATTGGTATACAAACGGACCGCCCGTCTTTTAAGTATTCAGTTCTTGCAATTCAATGTAACGTACTTAGTAATTTTCATAACAGCAACAATATTGAACGTTAAGTATTACGAAATTTCTTTGTAAATTGAAATTTGTTTGTGTATTTTATGCTTGATTATATTTATTATTACCTGTTCCCCGCGACTTCAACCACGTGAAATTTGAAATTTTAAAATTTAAGTCCGCGCGTAACCTATCACCTACAGTATTACCTTAGTAGTAATCTACGTAATAACAGCAATCAATGCCAGATTCCAAATTTCTAAGCCCGGTAGCTTGTGTGCTGATTTTTCTGTCACCCTTATTGTTTGTGTTCGCGATATCTTTTAAACTATTAGTCCAATTTAAATACTGTAAAGGACAATTTTATTCTACATTAAATTCTCATGACAACAAAAGCGTTTATTTCGGTAAGGATTAATTTTGCAAGCAATAAAAGAACGCCGCAAATAGCGTGCGGTTTTTAATTCGTTAACAAAAAAGTGGGTATAGTAAGAAAACCGTTAAAGGTAGAAGATATATGCCATCGCAGACTTTTCTGTAGAACTTTTTGAGATCCACAATTCTTTCATACATCATTTTTATATACCTCTAACGGTTTAGGCAGCGGTAGCCGAGAAAAGTTAAAACATTGTGATTTTTTAACGCCATGGTCCAGAAATATGTTGTTTATTAATAGTTCCTCAACATTAGTAATAATAAAATATAGCCTATGTTACTCACAGATGAATTTCCATTTTAATTGTGAAAGAATTTTTAAAATCGACCCAGTAGTTTTTGAGTTATTTCAATACATACAAAAATACAAAACGTTCCTCTTTATAACATTAATATAGATATAGACACACAGATTATGTATTTATATGAGAAATTTGATAGAATTTGCTTTTCTGAATAATACTGAATGTATCCAAATTACATTTGAATATTCAATCTGGGTGGTACAGAACTCGACAATAGCTTCCAATTAATTCGTTACACTGAGATTCAAATGTTAACAAGACATAGATGTTATACTCGTGTGATATTTATGCTTGTATCGCAGCATAGAAACATGGTGTTAGTGTGTGTACTGTTACTAGGGTGGCATAGCCCGGGTGCAGGGCGCGTGGGGGCGCATGAAGGCGCGCGGGGCGCGAGGGCGGGAGACGGCCGGCCGGTGAACCTAGTCTGTCGAAATCAATACAGCTGCTCCCTGCGCTCGTCTCGAGCTCGTTGCTATGGCAATCCGCTCAGATTAACCACACCACCTCTACCCCCCTATCAAACACGACTACAACGAATTGAACTAAAGCATTTATGAAAAATCTTTTTATGATTTCACTTATGAAGGATTTACTTTATTATAGTATAATTCGAACACGAATTACTTGCACATACTTTAATATAAAGTCATTATTGTAAATTATAATAACAAATATTTGATGATTCGTTTCTAATTGGAATAATAATTTGTAGTGCAATAAACATACTCTAATGTAGGTACGTTCAGTAAGTTCATTGGATGAATATTTAAAATTGTTTCTCATGTGAATAGTGCGCCTGCAATAAATCAATATTCTTATAACCGGTACTTTATTTCAGCAAGCAATGGAAGTGTTTAAAAATGCATTCAAAGTATATAGCAATGCGTCTGTCGGGGTTATGTACTGTGATGCAACAATGACAGGGGACGTCGCCCCCGGCAGCCGCTACACCCAGACACCCCCAGCCACCCTTCACACCTCGCCAACCCCTTCCACCCACAAACCCCCTAGTCCAGTGGTCCGGACATAGCCCTCGGCCACACTTGTTAGTTTTCGAACGCATATCGCATTAATCATATCAAAACTGTTGCGACTTATAATTGTTTATTCAAAAGAACTTAATTAGCTTCGAAAATGCCAGAGTATAATTACAATTTATTAATAAATTTAACGAGAAAAGAGTAATATAAAAAACATGAAGTCGACTTATACTCAATTCAAAAGAAAACTTGAATAAGATTCGCAAGAAACGGGAGTATTAAAACGATTGGGCCATTTTTAGCGACTTTCCTTTTACGAAACCTTAAGAACATGTAAGGAAAACTTTTCCCGGGCGCTTTTTCTTTATAGAAATGGTAACCATTTCTATAACTGTAACGGTTGAGGAATGTAAATTTTTTATAACATATTTCATTAGCTGTTTTTACATGGTATTGTGTCTTATACGTAATAGATTTAAATTGGCTTGAGACGTCATCGGCCTATTTCAAAAATGTACACTTTTTGCTCACTTTTGTTTTAAATCTTCGAAATTTCAAAACTTTAGTATAATCTTAACAATTTTAGTCAAAATTACAATATCGAGTAGGTACATTGCAAATGCGACGCTTTTGTCTTCCAACAAATTAATTATCTCCTGCGCAATAAACAGTCCTCATTATAAATTAACAACTAAAGTAAACAAGCTTTCTTGAAACTATATTAAGAGCGGTATGCAATTATCGAAAAGCTATTAATCATTCCCTATATTAACACGTTTACTGCTGCATGTAAAATCATAAAACTTCATCTGGTGCGGCGGCGGGCCAAAATGTGCCCCCAAAAATATTTCCGCCTAAGATAGTTTAAGTTGCTATAACAACACCATTCTACATATGATTGCCAGCAGACTGGATTGTAGATATATTAATCACTGCATAAAGCTGTACGTGGCAGGCGATAATTGTAAATTTTAGAATAACATTTAGATGTATGTGTGAGTAATATAAGTATTAAATTTTTTTGGTTACTCACAAACTATGAGCAAAAAAGAAGTGTAGCTCGAAGTACCGCGTCAGGTTGATATCGGCCTGTTTTGCAGTGAGTGTGTTTGTCTTTATAAACGTCGTAGTTGCAAATTACGCAGCTTAAGTGGGACAGAGTTGATAAAATAGAAGTAAAGAGTAAATCATACAGAAGTTACGATGCTTTGTGAATTCCTTTATTAAACACAATATGAAACCTACAGTATAGACTATATTTGGTCAGAGAGCAAAATAAGATACTTGTATCTTTTATGCGTTCTTTGAAAAAATATTGTTCTGTTTAAATGTCAAGTAATCTATATTATGTTGATAAGAAAACGTTTACTCGTTAAGAATTTAAATTTGTCGCGTATTTAAAATTGATAACTTTTCAATAATTTAAATCAGAGGTTCCCAAACATTTTACTCGTGGTGTTCTTTCAAAATTTTTGGGTTTTCGATTGCAAAGTAACCTTTTATAAAAATCCTTACTTTAATAAATTATTCACGAGTTGTGTTCCAAACAAGTGAACATTTTGGTGGACACCCAATTTTGTTTTCAACGAACGTTGATCCTCAGGTCCACTTGGACCATTTGAGAATCACTGATTTAAATGCTTGCTAGACATTACCAACAATGTTAATCATAATTAAGTATTTAAACGGTCTCCAAAAATACGCTGAGCGTCATGTTATCAAGCATTTTGAGTACTTGCTTATTGTGTTTACACTACCGTAATACCTGCACCGTAATGAAGCTGATGGCAACATATTTTTGAAGTGTTTCTGCAATGTAAACTTACTATTATATCTTTCTGTTGTGAGACATTTTTGTTAACTTGTATTATTCTTTTACAGAACGTGGACCATAAGGCCAAATTCCGTTCCAAGAAGGGTCTGCTGCCGTTCGTGGAATTGAACGGGGAAGAGATTGCTGACAGCGCAATCATCATCAAAGAGCTCTCAAAGAAATTTGATAAGCATCTTGATGCTGGTAAGTCACGCTAAAAATTTCTTTGATATTTATTTCATTTTAACAATTCATTGATATCAGTTATGTTATGGTACATTATTTTAGGACGAGCTGTTGCCGACAAACTTTGCTAGCGCGTATTTAAAAAAAATAAGTTATCTATCACATACCTGCATGCGTCTACCTTCTACCAGCTATCTTTCAAAGTCCCGTCCAAATAGGTCCACTCGTTCCAGAGATGGCGCTCCGGTCGCCATTTTGATGTATTAGTAGAATATATATGTTCTGTTGTGAAAACATTCTGATCACATTTTTTATCTAAAGTTTAAAGGGTGAGGACGCTTATGATACATTTGTGATTACTAAATCTATATTAGTACATGTAATAAAATTGGAGTATCATAAGAAAAATATCAGATTTCAGGAAGATGATGTATTTGCGTTGCTGATAACGAAAATCACATTTAAAAATTTTTGTCTGTCTGTCCGCCAGCCGCATTTGTTCCGGGTAATCATCGAAACGGCTGGACCTATTTCGACCGGACTTTCACTGTAAGATAGCTGACATAGACGAGCATATTATGGGCTACTTTTTTTAATTCCGCGCTGTCAAAATGGCGTAAAGGGTAGACCAAATTTGCGCTAACGAAGTTTGCGGATGACAGCTCGATAACAATATATCGTCATATCTAGCTTCACAATAACACCATTGTTTACGGTTGTCCGGAACACGCGAATCGTAATCTTATTTGTAACTTTGTACATTGAAACACATACAAATCATATAAAAAGATTATAACGATTATATGTATGAAAAATTCAGGTCAGGTCAATTAATATTAAACGCTAAAAAGTTACCGTCAAAAACTACAACCCGACCCATTTATAAATCAGTGCATTAAGGATCCTTTCCACCAACCGACTCGCGCAACTCGTGACTCGACTGTTTGTATGCGTCTCCATAGTGGAAACAGTAGTAACATTGCTGCTATACGCCAGTCGCATACGATAGAGTCGGACGTCTAATCGCACAGGTGGAAAACGGGCCTTAATCTGTTACCCTGGGGCGGAGGGAGGCTGTCTCTTAAAAAAGCTCGGGCGACCTAAATCAGGCAACCTGGATATGCAGCGCATGTGCAGAGAGCATAACACGAGAAAATTGCTTTTGCTACATTTTTTATATTCCCCCGTCGAGTTCACTCGA
Organism: Papilio polytes; assembly: GCF_000836215.1. Lineage (NCBI taxonomy): Eukaryota > Metazoa > Arthropoda > Insecta > Lepidoptera > Papilionidae > Papilio > Papilio polytes. Next base: position 81,210 of record NW_013525583.1, read on the forward strand.
TGTTAAGTGAACACAAGTAAACTTTGGCCGTCACTAAATAAGGTGTGGTTCTAAAGATTTATCAACTACTACCAGTTGTAATTATAGTCAACATATTTTTATCCCTTTCATTTTCGACGAAACAGAGATAGGAATATGTATCAATGCACTTATTAAGGCAGTCGAATTCTAAAAATTGTAAACCTCAAGTAAAATATAAGTTGTGCATGTTTTCGGAGTTTCATTAATAAATAGTAAATGTCAAAGATACGAGTATGTGCTTAATACGTGGTTTCTACCCCAGGTTTGAATGCCGAACAGCGTGGTATATCTCACGCTATGGTGTCGATGATTGAGAATCACTTTGCATGGGTGGTTCTGTGGTGGCGTGCCAAGTACCCTGAAAGCATGATTAGAGGATACCAAGTAAATCTTCGTAACGCTCTCAACACTCGCCTGCCGAATCCGATCTTGAACATTTGCTTCAAGTTTACCGCCGCACGCAAGGTAAGTTTCGTTACCATTTCTCCATCTGCCTCTCATTATTTAAATGATATCAAAGCGAAAGTGATCTTGGTGTATGTTGGCTGGAAATGAACTTGAAGGTTCAAAAGTGGAATATAGCTGGGGTAAGCTCATTAAGGTTTTTAAAGTGGTATAGGAAAAAAAGAGTATGATAACATCTCTTTTGAAATTAGTAAATTCAAAACTTCTTCCATGTCGAACCCAGGACCCAATATTCTCGACCACTAACTTAAAGATAACTTAAGGCAATCATTCTTATCTTAATTCAGTCCACACTTCATATCATACAAAACCCTATAGATAAAAATTTGAATTTAATATTTTAAGCTGATTTTACAAAATTTAAACTATTTTGTGGTAAATTGACAAAAGTGGTTTCAATAATAAACGCACTTCTTGCCAGAACTGAATTGATTTTTTTCACCATGCATACGACTTGTATGGTGTGTAGTCAAAATTTTATAGTATTAACTTTTTAAACTGTAGAAACAATGTTTACAATATTTAGTAACTTGTTAATGTGGGCGTTATATTCCGCCTGGACCGTGTTCCGTTCTTCTATGCTTTATCGATAGTTTATTTTTAGTTTGTCGGGTGTTCGACCGCACTGCACTAAACGAAACTTAAATTCTACAACGATGGTATTGTTTACAATGAAATAGGATAATCTTAGTAAAAGTAATACAACTGTAAGAAACGTAAATATAAAAAAGACGCGTAAAGAAAAATAGGAGAGTAAAGTTCTATACTTACACACTAATACTATAACTTAATCGTTACTTACAAAGTCCCTTAGTGTTTACAGGCTTAGAAGTTCTCCTTATCACATGCATTCTTAACTTCTCCTAACATGCACGTACCTTGCTTAGCTATCTATCAAGGAAATGATAATATCTAGAAGTGCGAGCGACACGAGTGCATAAATTTGACTTTGGTCCTTGAGCTCGGGTTAACTGATTTTAAATTGTTGTACGCTCCACGAGGATGTGATAACAAATCGTATCTTTGTTATTCATATTAGCTAATACACATTTAGTAAATAGACATTCTTTTTCGTCTACTTATCGTTACTTTGAATCTTAGTTTTCTTTGTGCTGATTTGTTAGGATTTATTTTTTTTTTACTGTAAGATTATCATGACTAAAATCATAATTTATTCCTTCCAGAAATAAAGTAGTGCTAGAATAATACGTAATAAAAACTTAAAAAGTATCTTTCGGCAATTACGGAACAAATTCATAGATTAAATGTAATCGTTGAAAAATGAATTTAGTTCACAAAGTGCTGAATAAAGTGATTTTATATTCATTCGCACATCATATCAGCTAAATCATTTCAACGCTTTCTCACTATTATTAATAACCATATTCCTTTAATACATTTTATTTTATATGTGAATATTTCTTTTAATTGCAGCGAGAAATAACAAACGTTATATATGCAGACCCCGCGCTGGGAAATAGACTATTAATGATCAAAAATAAGGGACGCATTGAAAGAATTTTAGCTTTTGTTTTCATTAGTATAAAATGCATGGTATTGTTGCGATATCGTAAAACGTCGGTGGCCTAGAGGTTAAACATCGAACACCTTATCTGCAATTCCGGGTTCGATCCCCGCTATGTGCAATGTTTTTCGATTTCCGAAACCCGACGCTCTACTGAGGGATTCGACTGCAGACTAGTATGTATACATATTGCAGACTCAGTCAAAATAAAGGTATGACAATATGTTATGATATAAGCAGTGCAGGATATATGAGATGCCGGTGACAGGAAACATCATAATGTATTCTACACATATCTGAGAAGAAATTCAAAGATGTAATCAACCAATTGACACTGGTGCAGCGTGGATCACTAAAACCTAGCCATCTCTAATAGGGTATACTCCGAGGTTCCCCGTGGCGACAAGAGGGCACACGTGACAAGTACAGTTTCAAATATGAATGTGGAAGGGATATATGGATAGGATTTAGAATTAAGAAGAGATGTATGGATGGCATGAAATGTAAAATGTATGGGGTTTTACTGAAAGAAAGAATGAATTACTAAAGGAAATAGGAGTTATTAATCTATATGGGATTATCCATTTCGCAGGATAATATTTTATATAATTTGTATTTAAATACAGGGATAAATCAATGGAGAATTAGTTTTTTTTTTGTTTATTTTTATTTGCTACTAAATGTTTTTTCTGAAGTCATTATGATGTTTTGAATTATTTATTTTGCATCTTTAGGGTATGAAGAAGGCCAAGGCGCATGGCATCGGCCTCCACGCCGAGGACGAGATCATCGAGTTCGGAAAGTGCGACTTGCGCGTGCTCTCTGAATATCTCGGTGACCGACCCTACTTCTTTGGTGACGAACCTACCCTGGTAAGTTTATAACTCCTCCTCTTTGCATTTCCTTCTTTGTACTCAAAATAACCATTCGAAAAGAAGTATATTTGAATACATTACAACTAAAAAAAATATCTTCAACAGTTGGACGTGGTAGCGTTCGCCAATCTTGCTCAGCTGCACTTCTTCAATGCTGAGGAGTATCACCCCCTACGTGATGCTATGAACGAGTTGTACCCCAACTTGGTGGGGCTTGTGACCCGCATTAAAGAACGCGCTTACCCAGACTGGGAGGACATCTGCCGAATGCTTGATATGAACGCCCAAGCGCCCAAGCCTAAGGACCAGGGGAAGGAGACTAAAGAAGGCACCGGCGCCGCTGAAAAGCAGCCATTGGCTGATGATACTGAGAAGGGCAAGGTAAGATTAAATCTGATTTAGTAACATTTAATTAGTTGTCGGCAGCGAATACGCGGATTGCTTTCAAAACTTTCCCAATCTATACTAATATTATAAAGAGAAAAGATTTGTATTTTTGTATGTATTGAAATAACTCAAAAACTACTCGGCCGATTTCGAAAATTTTTTCACTGTTAGAAAGGTAACTTATCTGCACCACTGCATTTTAGTACGCTAAAAGTCTTTTTTCTAAACCTTGCCTCTCTTCTCTAGGTGGACGAAAAGGAGAAAGAACAGGAGATGGAGCCCGAAGACAAGGAAGAGAAGTAAATGCGTTAGATCGCAAGCAAACGTAGGTACGGTGGGCAAAACGCATGAACGTCCAACTATACGCAACGCGTATAAGTAACGTCGTTTCGCCCACTGTACAAAATTTTCATTATATTTAATAATATTTACATTTAAGAGTCAGACTCGTGGTAGTTTCTGTATAATAAAACCATGTAAATCCATTTGTCTTTCCCGTTTCTTTCAGTTGTCGAAGGTTGCGTACCTCGAAGCAGTGTCTTGCGTTCTCATTATAATTTACGTTGCGATAGATAGTTCAACTCAAATTGGCGCGTGACAGCGTATAGCACATGACTAAATAAACGGTACAGAGACAAAGCTTCTAAAGAACATCATTTTTTTTACATATCCTCGTAGGGCTGTCACAATAGATTAAGAAAAATAGAATGAAACATTTGTCAAATAGTCTTATTACCCATACAACAAGATAGATAACCTAACAAATTACTTACTCTAATTTTGTACTTTTCGTAAATAAAAAGAAAATTATTAGATTCAGTTATTTGTTACGTATTTTATTATAATGAGTAATAATACTAATTAACGTTTTTTCTTTTATTTTTCATAAGTTATTGTGACAACCCTACCAAAAATGTAAAAATCTTGTTTTTTTTAAAACGTTCGGTTTATCAACTCATGTTCGTACATTAAAGCCATAGTAAACATTACCATTTCCCATCTTTTTAAAAACAGTATCAATATGCTTTTATAAATGTACGGGTGTTTCCCGTTGAACCGACTGATCGATCTATCGGTCCAACGGGAAATATCTTTACGTTGCACAAATAAAAGCCCAATATCAACGAGCTCCTAGCAGGCAATTGAAGTTGAACTGTCTATCTTTAGTTTGATGTTTGTATGTTCGTGAGTGTTGTCATTTATCGATTCCTGATTTTCGTTATACGGTTTTGCTTATATTTGATTTCTTATTCAATTATACTAGGTTACAAGGCTTATAGAATTGTAGGCTTACATATTAAATTAGTTCTATAGAATTAAGTAATGAAATAATTATATTATTAAGGCACTTAGAAGATAAGACGATTTTTAATTCAAAATTTACGAGATAATTAGAATTATGCACGTGATTAGGTCATTTGAGGGTTATGCCAAATTTATACGTTATTTATCTGTCAGCACGGTAGGGAGCATCGCATGACTTATTCGTAATATACATATAGTATCCATTTTAATATAAGATTAAGGGAAAGCCAACGATTGTTTTTAATGAATTCATATTCTTTATGTTGTGAAGTAGCTATTTAAAAATTCTAGTATTTCGGCCGTATAAACGGTTTTGTATTGTAAATTCTTATTAATTAGAATCTAAAACGAAACAACGTTGTATATTTCGACTGGTTTAATATCTTGGTTTTACATTATTGAATAAAAAAAATTTACAATTTACAAATTTTTGATAAAAAAAAAATTAAATTCCTGGAAGACTGTTTTTACGTATTAATGTATTAATTACATAGTCCGTAATGTTTTGATATTGTATTAATTAAGATTTTAATTATATAAATTTGTTATAAATGTGGTCTTGCGAGGATGCAGACGTATTAGATCATGATCAAACGACATTCAAATCAAACGACAAATTTATCGAATAGGCAAAGAGGTTTTAGAACTCAACGGTTCTTGTAGTTTTAGAACAACACCGTGGACATCGAGTTCCAAGTAGACTACTAGGCAATGATAACCATCCGCCATCTTGTAAGCTGCCGCCATCTTCTTAGCAGCCGCCATCTTGTAAGCTTCCGCCATTTTGAATCAGCTTTGTATCAAGCAATGTCGCATTCCCACTTTACCTGCTTTTAAATTATTCAACGATTTCTTTTGAAATATGAATTCTTCATCGACATTCCGTATTAAAAACATCCCATCTAGCGATAAATCAGTAATCTTAGGTTTAGGTAAGAATCGCGTTATTTGAGATATCCAATTACAAACTCTCAGAATCAACCAAGAATAGAAGAAATAGACCAACTTTCAGGATCAAAATACAACTATATAGGAGTTTGTAGCTGGACATCTTAATTACCGAGGTAAACTAAGATATTGGCTGGAGATTTAAGATGTCATGTAGAACACCCACTACAATTTTACCTGAACAGTCTGTCTGTTTTAAATTATACGTGTATAGGCAAATCGAGTACTGTGTAGTGTAGCTGAGAGTAAATTGCCTATGCACGTAGATTTTAAGAGGACAGTATAACCGTTCAGTTAAAACTGAAGGTGTAGGGGATTTATTAAGGTAGTTATTAGTGAGTAGTAATTAAGGCTCTAGGTTTTAAGTATAAAAGGTTTCATTTGCATTGAGCGTTGAATAACCGTTATAATGTTGACGCGGAATACCTTTGTATTGCAAACCTTTAAAGCAAAACGCTCAATGGAATTCATACCTTGTTTTTAGATATAAATATATTTAATATAAAGAGTAGTTGATAGTTCATAGTTTTAGGAAGTAACTTCACTTCAGTTGTGTGTGAAGTTACGAGTTTTTCGGTTCATATTTGAAAAAAATGATTTCATGTTCTTTGGGTAATGGTCGACCAAAAGGTCCCTCCCGACAACTGCGAACATCACTGCCATAAGTAAGTTGAAACATAAGATTTAGAATAGATTTAAGCATCGCCGATATCTAATGCCGGCAACACATCGTCAGTGGTAACTTTGCCGTTAAAACTGATGGTGTGTAGCGGGTTTAATAGAACGGTTTTATGTATAAGTGTAATTGTGAGTTTCCATTGCTGAAACATCTGAACACGAACATATTGTTTTTCATCTGGTTCACTTTGAAAATATAGAGAAAACAATATATTTCTGTACAGATTCAGCTATGGAAATTCATGGTTGTTTGAGGTTATCTCAAATTAGTTATGATTATTTTTATCTTTCCGAGTTATTGTAGTAATTGCCTAAGTTCAGTAACAGATTTGCATTTTCGCTTCTTAGTGAGGTACTTGACTTCGTGTACTTGAGTGTGAATTAAAAAAAGATTTTTGTATGGGTTGCGAATGGACGAGTGTGTGAACTATTTTAGTAACGCGATTTCTGCATTTAAAACTTATTTGCTGGCTAAATTTACATCTAATTAGGATAAGATAGGTTTCCACTGTCGAAACACATTTACAGAAACTGATTACTATCTCTGTCATTCTCCTTATAAAACCTGAGAGATCAATATTTTGTAAAGGTGTATCGGCAGTGGTAACATAAACTAAGTTAATATAGCGATTGTAGATGTAAGAGTAATGAATGCTTGTGAAGCCAGCTACACACGATCAGTTCTAACCGACAATTTTAAATGTCGAACGTGTGTGGCGGTTTTAATACTGAACGCTCAACAACTCGCGACTCGAAGGTGACAACTGGGAAACGAAATATTAGATGAATGGATGACTTCTAATGTAACATCGTAGATTTAATCTATACATTTTCAGACCCGTATCAAATATCTTAATATTATTCATTCATAGTAATACAAATTAATCGTAGAATACTTATTCGACTATGTTTATAATAGCGGTATAGTTATAGTGTTAAGACAAAAAAAAAATGTAGTTTTAATTATATTACTGTTTGACATTTCTCATATTCATTCGAAATTCATTGGTTCTAGTTTTCTCATTATTATTAATGTATTAATATAAGTGGTAGGTTAATTATTCAATTATATAGATTAATTGTTCGGCATCGTGTCGTTTATAACTGAGCTTTCAGTGTTTATTGTTCTGGTAAGTTTTCAATGTATCTAATATTCTGTCAAATTTAACAATAAAGTGGTATACCGTATATATACTGCAAATGCTCGGATTTATTAGAAGACATTCTAATGTGTCAGAGTTGTGCGGGTGTGTTTTATTTAATCAAATTCTTAATTATCTTCTTCCTTATCCTACTAAAACAAATGAACAATAAAGGTCACAGAGTTTAAACACAGGTTTAACTAATCATTGTCAAATATATCTTACTAATATTATAAATGCGAAAGTTTAGATGGATGGATGTTTGTTAGCGTTTGTAACCTAAACGGCTGAACGGGTCTCATAAGTTACGGTTCCTGTGGGATTCATTAATTCAGTTTTTTAATGTTTAATTGATCATTCTGCAACGGTTCAACATATCTTATTTAAATTTGGTACAGATGTCAAAGTCTGGAGTATACATGGGATAGGGTTCATCCCCGAGAAATGTCCGGTTCCTGAGGGATACGTAGCTTTTTGTTATTTATATAGTTCGTATTTTTTCTAATACCATGCAGACGAAGTCGCGGGCAACAGCTCGTAATTAATAAAAATATTTTTATATAATATAAGCGAACAAGCAAGCGGCCACCTAATCCGCCCAATGGCGAAGCGACCCATAAACATTCGCAATACACGATGCGTTGCCTACCCTTAACCGACAGAGGAGAAAACGCACATAAAGAGCATATTTTCACTTCCTATCCGTGTCCTCCAGCGTCAAAACCATGTTCCCTTTCCATCCTTTTCTTATAAAGAAAAGGGACTAAAGTTGGACCACTGGCACCACACTCATCAGACTGTACGAGGAATTGCTCCCACTTGACCGCTGTCTTCTGTGTGGCTGTCGTATTTCACCGGCCGCGTTGACCCTACAGTGTGAAGATGTTAAAGCGGGCTCTACCACTGTTAAATATGTATTTGAGAATAATATAGGTAAGTATTGTAGGAAGGGACAGAGATTATGTTCTTTGCGAGATCCAAGGCTATTTTTCTGCCTGTTACTTGAATATTGTGATCTCAGGACACTGTACCTATTACCATTGACCTACCGATCCTGACATTTATCTGTCTAATTCTAAAGGAATGTTTATAAAATTTCTTTCACTGGTACTACATGATACAAAAACTGTGTATCTTCTTAAAGAAATTGCGCATACTGATAAACGTGAAATTTAACAAAGCTGAAGGTAATGAGGAGATGGGCATAAAGCTATACTTAATCCAAAATGTAATGATTACAAATGATTACAAAAAACTATAGGTATATACGTGTATATGTCAATGGATAATAGAGGGGGTGTAACCGATGCTCAACAAAAAGGGGAGGGTAGTAGTAAGATATTTTATTCCAAAAAATCGTTTGAGTTGTGCTATAGAATATTGTCTTCTAAAATCTGAGGTAAGCAAAATGGGAAGTTCCAAAAAGCCCAGATCGTCACAATTATCTTAAACTAACGTTCGCACGCGACTCCGTCTGCATGGAATTAAAACAAAAAGCAAAAGTAAGTAGCCTATGTGTTTTTCCAGACTGTCCTCTACATCTGTACCAAATTTCATCAAAATCGGTTCAGTCGTTTAGGCAAAAATCTCTAACAAACATCCATCTATTCATCCATACATCTAAACTTTCGCATTTATAATATTAGTAAGATAAGATTATCTTCATTCGCATCTCCTTGGATTGCTAAATACAAAATGAATTATAAATAAATAAAAGACAAACACCTAAACTTTTGATGTATAAAATAAAGGTGTAAATAAACATTTTCTCTAAAAAACGAAGTATTTTAGTTTTCAGAGGTTATATAAATATTATTTCAGCGCCATCTAGAATTTTTAGCACTTAATAATTCATCTATCAGCGCCATCTAGTTTGTCTAAGGGATATTACTTGAAAAACAACGGGCCGATAGACGAACTCATAGACAGTAATGGTATAACAGATGGCGGTAATTTATTCAATCGTACATTTAAAATGTTCACCTACATGAGCGATAAATGGTAGAAAAAGCTTCAGTTTCCTTGGTACTTCAATCGTAGATTCAGTATCGAAGATTTGGATTGAGTCATTTTACTAAACCTGAAACTATTAATAATTACAATCTTAATACACTCCATACACAACATAGAAATTTATTTGTAATTCCTTTCATTATGGCTAATATAATAATGTTTTTAATTAATAAACCCAGTTGTTACTTCGTGTAATTAATTGCGACTTGGATATGAAGACTAAAAAGTAAAAAAAAAAGATGAAAAGCAGGTTGGATCCTTTCGCAATCCGATCGCGTACAATGTTTGTTTAGGAAACCCTTGTTTGCGATGTAGATGGACGTACTGTTATAAAAATATTGACCTGTATGGATATCTACTATGATTGCTGCTTGGAAATAACAGCTTTTTCATCACGACGTTTGTCGAGTTCAAGTTAATGTCGGCTATTACTGTAACTCGCGACTTCCTTGTGAAATATGCCTATGTTAATGACTGATACACAGAATTTTTGAAATCGGTACAGTAGTTTTTGACTTATATCAATACATGCAAAAAATAAATCTCTCCTCTTTATAATAGTACTAGCTTTCACCTCCGAATTCGTCCGCGTCTAGTTAAGAAAAAACAAAAGTGCTAGCCTATGTGCCTAGCCTATGTGTTCTTCCAGACTATTCTCTACATTCATACTAAATTTCATCGGAATCCGATCAGTCGTTTAGGCTACAAAGTCTAGTAATCATTTATAATATTAGCAAGATATACACATTAGTTGGAGTTTCCAACACCGCCATCAACCATTACCGCCAGCGCTAAAATAGTGGGAATGAAAGCACAGTATTCTGTGCTTTGATTTATTACAAAGAGGAGAAATTTGCATTTTGTATGTATTTGATTTACGTAAAACCTATTCGGCCGATTTTTTAAATTCTTTTTCACCAATAAAAAAGTAAAATTTTGTGACTAACATAGGTTATACTTTATTACTATTACCGTAGTGTATAGCCTTAGATCTAAAAATGTAAATTTTGACACAGATATAGAACTAGTCTGGAAGAACAATTAGGATACTAATTTTTTTTTAATATCTCCATATACCTAGGGGCGTGTCGCCCGTGGCGCTGTTGCTGCGGCATAAAATGTAAACAATTTTTTCCATATTAGTTACGCCAACATCAAATAGTTTATTACCACAATTTTTTGTGTTTTTTTTTATTTCATTTATAATTTTACTATTTAATAATGTCTTCTATAATACATCTTATATAAAAAGTAATAATATTAGATTTCAATAGGCAATAAAATTTAGTAAGATTGAGTAATAAAAAAAAATCATTAAAAAATTTACTGTTAAATAACTTCGTAGCTGAATCACGCTATTAACTTTTTTCTTCCCTTTCAGTATATATAGATTGAGCGAAATGAAGTCATCGGGAGTCCGTTTCTACACAGTAAACAAGTGATGGGTAAAGAGCTTTATTAAATCTTGCCCGATTTATCGCGCTACATGTTTATTGAGTCCGTGTAGTCGTGAATTAAATTGATACACTTTGGATATTATTAGGTTGGGCTTTCAGTTCGATTCTGTAAGCAATTTCATTGGCATGAATGAAGACTTAAATTTATCGGTCTAATGAGGTTTGGTTATCTGGACCTCAACAACCACTGTTGAAGAAGCTACGACTCTCTTTTGAAATACATCCATTTTACATTGCTTTTTGACCGACTTCCCAAAAGAAGGAGGTAATCAATTCGTCTATATGTTTTTTTTTATGTGTGTTACGGCATAACTCCGCCGATACTGAACCGATTTTGATAAATCGTTTTTTATCCGAAAGGTAATGCTTGCAGGTGGGTCCCATTTTTTTGTTTGATTTTTGGAGTCAAAGACTACGACGTAGTTAAATAGTTTAGCTCAAAATCGCGCGACGAAATTTCGGGTCATTTTTGCTTTCTTTGCTTACGTAGCCTAAACTATAAGACCTACATAAAAATTATGTATGGAAGAATTGTAGCCCTTTAAATTTGCTAAAAAAAGTCCCCGATAGCATATATCTATCTCTTAAGGCTGTTGCCCAATAATCGTTTGTTTCGCGAAAACCGTCAAATGAATGCAATCGACTTCATTTAAAACGCTTTTATTCTTATTTGGTATGAATTCTTATCCAAATAAATAAGTTTTCACGATAGAGTATTAAATGTAGATCAGAATTGCCTTCTACAGTATGTAATTCTGACCAAGATTCTAGAAGTTATCAAAATATTAAAACTCACGGGCAACAGCAGCGCGCGGCTGGACAGAATTATGAGTGAATGATCGCAACGATGTATTAGTTCTTTACTTAATTTCTTAGGTAATCGATTTAGATAACTCATTCTTTGTTTGAAAGCTAGTGATTATCATACTGCTATGTTTAGATTCACTAAAAATCGAGAAATAATTTTAATAAAAAAACAATACCGACTTCCAAACAAAATACACTAAAAATAAAATCAGTACACTAAAAAAAAATTAAAAAAAACATACAGACGAATTGAGTACCTCCTTCTTTTGGGAAGTCGGTCAAAAAGTAACGAAATAATTCCTTGAGAATATTTTGTTTTTAGTGTATTTTGTTTGGAAGTCGGTTTTTTGTTACGGTAGTGTGTTAAGATTTAAGACAGAAGATAGTATGGTTATGTATTTAACAATGCTATTTTTAACTGCGAAATTTGTTTGCAGAGATACTAATATTATTACATAATATTCTCTAATAATAAAAGAAATGCAATGTGCATTAAAATAAAATTTTCTTATGGAATTCTAAGTATAAAGTAATGAAAGTTTTTATAAGCGCCTTCTCGTATCGCAAATCGTCGTTAAATCAGAACAGTTTGCTAACCGAGATCAAATCCCGACGAAGGATTTGTGTTAAAAATATTATTTTACGGTTTTAACAAACTGTTTTTATAAATTAATATTACATTATTTTTAAATATAGTATAATAATATTAAAAGAAATCAAAAACGTGAAAAAAAACTTATTATATACGAGTATAACAAAAATTATTATTACCGTTGCCGCTAGAATTTTAAAACACGCTATCAACTTTTTTAATTCGATCCGTATAAATACAACACGCGACTCTACTACATTGGGAGTCTGTTTCTACTGAAGTGGTTTTATACCGCGTATTAATGTGTTGGTCCAACTCCGGACCAGAAGAGGGTTGTTTTTATACTCGTCGCTATTTAATACGCTTGAATGTGTTATAAGAAATTTCTCCCCCAAAAGAGGGCCTTGAATTTTCCCATATTCGGCTGGCTAGCCGCAGTTTTCCTTGGTCCGAGGGGTTTTCCGGGAGGGTTTTTCCCGATTCTTTCAATTATAACAATTACAATTTAATAATAATAGGCGTGTGTTGCGCCGTTATTACACTCAATCCACTACTGTAGAGACATGACTCTCTTTTGTTTTTTATATCGAATCTTTTTTTTTAAGTTTTTTAAGTTTTTAAGTTTAAATATCATCAATGGAACTACTTTTTATTTTTTTAAAACTGTTCCCACGTAAAATTTAATTGTGGATAGGAACTTCAATTATTGTATTCTACATCTATATCTATATCTATATCTATATCTATATCTATATCTATATCTATATCTATATCTATATCTATATCTATATCTATATCTATATCTATCTATATATGTATACTAATATGAAGAGGAAAGATTTGTATTTTGTACGTAATTGATTCACTCAAAAACTACTTGGCCGATTTTAAAAATTCTTTCACCATCTGAAAGGTATTCTTAGCATTATTATAAATTCACTAAACGTTAACCCTTTTCGACTTACGCTGCATAAACCGTTAGAGGTATATAAAAATGATATATGAAAGAAGTGTAGATCTCAAAAGTTCTACAAAAAAGTCCGCGATAGCTTATATCTATCATTAATGGTTTTCTTATAATAACCACTTTTTTGTTTACAAAATAAATTAAAAACCGCACGCAATTTCTTAGTCCTTTTATTGGTTTCAATGTGAATCCTTATCCAAATAAATCCGTTTGTTATCAAGAAAATTTAATGTAGAATAAAATTGTCCTTTACAGTATTAAAATTGGACTAATAGTTCAGAAGATATCGCGAACACAAACAATCAGGGTAACCGAAAAATCAGCGTACAAACTACCGAGCTTAGGAATTTGAAATCTTGCGTCGGTAATATTTCTGTTATAACGTTCATATATTACTTCTAAGTTAATATTTTTGGTAATATGTTGCACAAAGAGGCGAACGTAATTTCTTATATTCTTTGAAATTTCTTGAGTCCGCATCCCTTTTACTGTACATGAATTTAATATAAGAAGCCTACTTCAATAAGATTATTTTTACAAATGGTCATGTTTGCATCCAAAGTTTTATATTTCATATTCGGTTTTACAAAATATACCATTTACAAATTACCGAAATATAAAATCAATTTATTAGTAATCTAGCTGTTGCCACTTCGTCCGCGCGAAGTTTAAAAGTTCAAAACTTACGTTCGCCCTTTGTTCCAACACTTTACCTAACTTATTAACTTAGTAGTTATCTACGTAAAAAAAGAAATCTAATATTACCAGATTCCAATTTTTAAAGTAGTTTGTGAGGTGATTTTTCGGTTACCCTTAAAGTTTGTGTTCGCGATATCTTCTAGATCTTATTGTCCAATTTATATACTATTGAGGACAATATTAATCTACATTAAATTCTCCTGATAACAAACGTATTTACTTGGATAAGGATTAACATTTAAACGAAGAAAACACCGCCGAAAATTGCATGTGATTTTTAATTACATTTGATAAACAAAAAAAATGGTTATTGTAAGGAAACCGTTAAACAATGATATATGCTATCGCGGAGTTTACTGTGGAACTTTTTGAGATCTACAATTCTTTGTAATAATCAAACATAGCATATGTTTCTCACAGATAAATCATCTTTATAATGGTGCTTTCACCATTCTTAATTCTTTAATTAAAATCGTCCCAGTAGTTTTTACGTGAATCTAATACATACATTATTAAAATTTCATATCTTTATTCGCTTATTTACAACATAACATATTTTACATGATTTTATGTAAAAAATAGAGCACCACCGGCTGCGGAATCCCATGACTCAAGCAACCAGTGCTCAAGGCTGCGGTACAGGAACCTCCTCACAATGCATCCGGTTTCTAAAATGCCTTTTGAATCGGGCCCTTCATCCAATTGTCTATCGACAGCTTCTTAAGATGTTGGTCGAAGCTCTTCGCTATTAACCCGTGCACAGAAAGGACTATCGGAATAATGATAGTCGATTTCATACGCCACATGGCGCGGCGGTAACCAGCCAGATCCAAATATTTTAATAATTTTTCATTTTCTCCTTTTACGAGATTCTCGTAATGTGGGATACTGATACCAACTAACATCACACAACTCTCAGACCGATCTATTATTACTATATCACGCCTATTGGCAGCAATAGTCCAGTAGAGCGTGATACGACGATTTTCCAGAACTGGTGAAGGGTGATATTGGTAACATGAAACCTTAGATTCCACAAGAATATATTTAATGGCAAGCTGCTGATGGATAATCTTGGCCACTTGGTTATGTCTCTGCAAGTATGCATCGTCCGCAAGGCGAGAACAACCGGATTATTATTTACAATATTGGTATAGAGGTATAATATATAGCCGTGTCGATGTAAGTCGTTTAGTCCAAAGACTTTGTACTCTAGTCTTCGAATGTTCGGTTTTCAATTCTACGTTTATTAAAAGTTGTAAGCCCTAGTACTTTCTTCAAGATCGTTCAAAATAACTCAAAGGAGCTCAGAGCAATAAGTTCAGGTTATTAAAATTTGCTATCGTTAAAGTCAGCCATTTGCGAATAAGTACAATTCAAGCTATTGCATTTACCGAACAGAATATTTATAAAAAAGGACATACAAATTTAACTTAGACTAAGTTCTTTAGTTTTGGATAAACAATACTACGAAACCGGCAACCTTTATTAAGGATTCACTACTATAAAGAAATGATATTAGTACGAGTAAATCTTACTAACAGTATAAACGTGAAAGTTTAGATGGATGGATGGATGTTGGTGTTTGTAGCCTTAACGTCTGAACGGAACTTGATGGAATTTGGCATAGATGTAGAGGATAGTCTAAGAGCTCGAAACTGCTATTCACTTTTTTTTTTTTATTTTATTTTCTTTTGTTTTATTTTTCAATTGTCGCCACCGCCACCAAACGCAACCATCAGCACCAAGATGGCGAAAATCAAAAAGGGACAAATGCCACGCCTATCTATTTCAAAGGTAAGCGGCATAAAGTAATAACAACTTATACATATGTACCTACTAGACGAATGAAATAGCTTAGTTCAGTTAATTTAATTAGGCAGCGGAACACAATAAGTCTCGTAGATGTTACGTCATTAAATTTAACAGAGAAATAAGCAGCAAGTGAAACAAGTATTCATTTTATTTACGATTTTGTTTACAATTTACAACTGAATTAATTTTTAATTTACAGTTAATTGAGTGGTGGCCAAAATTCTTTATCAAACTTACCCTTAAAAAAAACTGGAAAGCAGCCAACTTCAAGTAAGCGCACAAGTGTGGACACCGTGAGTGTAGTTTGTCGACAGAAAACAGCTAGTGTGGACTTCAGTGAAAACGAGGACAATAATAGTAGTGGTCGCCGTATCAGGAGAAAAGTAGACCGATATGGCTTCGTGTAACTTTTTTATTAGATAAATGAGTTTTATTTATAAAAGTGACCTCTAAAATGTATCTTTTAAGAGGTGAGAAATATCTCTTAAGTGCTTTCGAATGGATCAATATGTTTCATGTTGATTACTTTCTTATACAGAGAAGTTGTGTAGAACAAACTATAAGCACATCAAAGTCCGTGTAACATGCTACATTACACGGTTTTATGCACGGAAGCGTATATTAATAAAAGTTTATCTGACTAGCTCTCGCTGCGAGTTAGGTTTGTATTCAACAGTTCTCGTCCCTCCCTTACTCGCAATGAAGATAATTCAAGCGTTTCTAATTCGAGGGAGCGTATTTCCGTAAAATAAATATCTTTCCTGAACATCCTACGGCCAGGTTATTTATTTATAGTCCATTTCAATGAAAATGAAAACTTATAAAAAACCTATCTAAACAATTTTACCTTTATAAGGCTGTAATTAAAGACATTTAGTTACTTAGTTATTTAAAGCCAATCAAGACATGTGCTGATCTTCCGTTGTCATTGAAAATAGATGGCACTAATACATTTTATACACAGTGATGTTTTATACATTACAACCGGAAACATTTCATTATCATCATCATCATCTCCTTATCCTACTCCCGTAGGGTCGGCGCAACAGGTTTTTGTCCACCACATAACTCTATCTTACGTCATCTCAGTGATCACTCCCTTTTTGATCATGTCACCTTTTACACAATCCATCCATCTCTTTCTAGGTCTACCTCTACCGATGTACCCTTCCACTGATATTGAAGAATACTAGTAGTATTTATTTCACACACATTTTTATGTCAAAAAATTGATATGTCTTGTGAAAAATTGCATTTTATTGGTCACATAAACGATATCACGCGATATCTAAAGTGCACATTACAGATGAGTTGTTTTGTACGATTCGTAACTCAGCGAATATCTTTTGATCGTTGGTCACTCGCGCGTTAAGCCTGAAATGTAACCAATATTATATGGTCCACGGATAGAATCGTGTTACACGGCATTCACATGTTTATTGCATTTATTGGAAGTGAATTTGTCATCCGACACGCTATTTTATGACATCTGAGATTACAGTGATATAATGTAAAAAAAGGGAACCGAACAATAACAGGGAATATTCTCAACTTTGATTACAATTTTCTAATGATTAATTTTTAATATTAATTGATTGTAATACCCGAATGCAGTGATTCCCAATCATTTTTACAAAAATTTGGCGGCACACAAAGAAAAAGTTATAAATTACATAACTGCTACAACACACTGCATAAATTTATGACAAAAACATACAAAATTTTGCGGCACACTTTTGAAATTTGGCGGCACACAAAAGTGCCGCGGCATAGTGGTTGAACATCACTGGCTTAATGGTTTGGGGTACGATCTTGCCAGGGTTCGAATCCCACCATTCGACTATTGTAAACCACATCTTAGCACAAGCCTAGAGATTAATTGGTATGGTTAAAGGAAATATTAGTAAAGCAACATAAATCTAATGATATTTCTTACTAAAAAAATATTTTTTACTTTCCTTACAATTGGAATATCACGTATTTTTGCAGAACATTGATGGCCCTAGAGATGATCAGAAAACGATACGCAAATGATGTCGATAGAATTAATTTATTGAATAAATAAAACCACAACCAACAAATTACAATTATTGAATGTTTTTTATAACATGAGGGATTTTATGAGGATTGTTTACAGAACAAATGAAATGGTCGAATATTGTTAAGCAAGTCTAGAGATCACTGATTGATTTCCCTTCGGACGTGGATTGTGGTTAGTTTGTTTTTATAAATCACGACCGAAACATGGAAGATAAGCAGAAAGTCAAGCTTTTCATATACAGGCTTTTTTATTATTTTAAATCAACATCTACAGACACTTGGTCCGTACTCTTTTTTGCACAGTTTATGTATTTTTTTTGGTATAACATTTTAAGTTATACTAAGTACAATATTAAATAATATTTTAATTTATACTAAACACAACATAATGGACCGTAATATTAAATGTTTTGACTTTACAGTTATCTGTGGCGACGGATGTGGCCTTGTGTAGAGCCTATGTGATTTTTACAGAACTTCTACGATCGCTGTATCTCTACTTCTCATCGCTATTTGTATGTTGTAGGAGATGAATATCTCTAGTAGCTTACTTTTTCTACTAACATGTATATTCGAACATATAACGAATGTTTTTTAAACGGAGGAAGAGACGGACATAATGAGGATATTTCCCCTTCCCATGAGTTCCTCCACCATCAAATCCACTTTCCCTTCCCATCCTTTTCTCAGAAGAAAAGTTTGGGAAGATATAGTAATTTTAATTAGGCCTCTGGCACCATGTTCATCAGCGAAAACGCGGAAGCTCCTACTTCACGCCTGTCTTCAGTGTGGTCGTGTTAATACACTGGGGGAGCAGACCCGTTCGTGTTAAGATGTTAAAGCAGGCTCTACCACTGTATTGTAGCTGAATTAAAAAAAATATTTTTTTATTTAGATTTGTAGGAGACATGAGACTAGGTAAACTACCTTAGGAATGAATATTGAACGAATCAAAAAAGATAAAGAATGTTTCCATTATATAGGTGTATATTTTAATATGCCGTTATAATTGCTACCGTTGCTAAGGACGGGCTCCGTTGAAAAAGGAAGGACCGTCTTGATCCGGGGGCGCAAGGGGTAAACGCGTTCGATCGACGTGGGGACAGCGCGGGGGCATCAACGTGCACATTTAGGGGCGCCAGACTGATTTTCGCACACGGGCGCCCAATATGGTTAATACAGTTCTGAACACGCTTTTATTTAGCTGGGTTAATTAGTTGATATTGTTTATATCAAGATTAGTCTCCTTGTTACTCAGTATTTTTTAAAAACAAGAATTGATTGCTAAATGATTAATTATTTTACAGTGGCATCCAAACTTTATAGCGGCTAGCGATAATGAGACACTGCGTAGAACAGAATATACGTGTCGGTGAAACCTAAATGCAGCGCAGGATGCCTGCAAACGTGATCTTATAGATAATTGTGAGCGGTTATAAAATTTGAATCTTTTTATACTTCTAGTTCCAAACTAGTATTATATGACTATCGGAAAGAAAAGCTATTATATTAATTGCAAATACTTTCTATTTGAACAAAGAATAGGATTTCTTCGCAATTTGTAGCAATGCTGTAATTTCAAAATGTGATTTTGCATCTACTATGATAATTTTAGAAAGAATTGATCATGATTTTTAAAAAAATTAAGTCTGATGACTTAATTTTTTTTTCGGCGTCTTCCTCCTTATCCTTCTCCCGTAAGGTCAAGGCGCAAAAGGTTTGTCCTCATAACTCTATCATAAGGAATTAATTTAGCATTTTATATTAATTTATTGGTATACAATAAAGCTAATCAGAGTCAAACAAAACGCATGACACAGTGTCCCCATTAGAATGATACGTGCGCGTAATACAAAATGTATTCTTTCATTCCCTGACCTTTTTTCAAGCGTTACACAATTCTCAATATGGAGTACAAGCTATTCCCATGCGGCATCATCCGCATGAAATTATAAGAACTTTATCGTTTACACTTCTAAAACTTTCAATTGCAAATGCACAAATGACAAGAGCCACATTGCATAATACCGTTACCATAGCAATCTTGTTTGTTGCTATTCTGGTTTTCCTTTTCCCACATAACGGATTTCCTAATTCATTTACCCTCAGTTTAATAGCGTGAAATATAGTCTAAAGCGTGTCCCAAATGTAGAGATTTAATAAAAAAAAAGTATTATTCAAAAATATACTATGTCGCTTGTCTCTTACATAACTAGACTTCGACAGTGGAAACTCACTATTTGATCATATAAAACGGTTTTATTAGAAGTATTTATACTCGTATATTAGCTTGCATACAGATGAAAACGGAGGACTTAATAAAATTATAATGAATTGTTCGTTCAAAATATGAATATCGGCTGTTATCGGACGTTTCACACCGGTGATCATTTAAATTACAGTCGAGCAGTTATTATAAATTTTGCTCAGGTAAAAAAAGTTTAAAAAAAAATTAGCAAAACATTTTCTAATTGAGTTTAAGAGTTGAAAAAATGTAGTGATATAATCTTTAGTAATTCCAATGTGCTTATGTAACCCTTTTATTAAATTTACACGTATTAATTCCTATTAAAGTTTACTCAAAACCGATGACTATGAATGTGGAAGAGGGGAGAGAGGTATGTCTCGAGCGCGCCAAATGGAGCCGTGGTATCTGCTCACCCCGCTTAGTTATGGGCGTGAGTTGTGTTATTTTATTGATTACGTGAAATTAAGTAACAAAATACAAGTATTCTGATTGATAAGATCAGTGCTGGATAATATGGGAATCAAATTAGACCTCTTTTTAAAATCGGTCTAGTCGTTTAAACTTTTTATGGATATTTGTCATAATACATTTCAGTCATAATTGTATTAAATATGAAACGAATGTATACCGAAAATGATAAGTAAAGAGGAAAGACTTGGTTCTTTTTATACTATAATGTCGCCCACGAATCCGCCAGCACGGAATTAAAAGAAAATTAATTAGCGTGTTCTTTCAGATTATGTCTTATATTTATGCCAAACTAGCTTCCGCCCGCGATTCCGTCCGCGTGGTAATAAAAAAACAAAACCAAGTAGCCTATGTGTTCTTCCACACTATCCTCTAGATCTATGCCAAATTTCATTGAGATCCGGTCAGCAGTTTAGGCTACAAGCTGTAAGAAACATCCATCCATCTATCCATCTAAACTTTTACATTTATAATATTACAGCCAGATCCGTTAAACTATTCTGGGGATATGTAACAAACATGTATCCATCTAAACGTTATCATTTATAATATTAGTAATATTATCAGAGCAGTAATACTTCCCAAAAATATAAACAAAAAAAAAATTTAAACGATACTCGTACAGAAGCTATTAGCAATGTAACATTAACGGTAGTAAATACATAATATGATCCTGATAACTTTTAACAAGGCGAAATATTTAATATAAAATCAATTAATTAAATGCTAATTAAATTTGTAGTCGCCATCGCTGGATTGAAACCACGTCAAAATTGTATTATAAAATTTAATACTCTTCTGATATGAAATATCGTATAGTTCCGTTAATTATTAAGTACTCCCAACAATGGGGAGTATTCTCGTCGAGAGCCTGTTTTGGAGCTTATACTTCGAAGACTTCCAAAGCAGCTTATTCTCGTATCGATTATCAAGAAAATGTTAACAATATATAGATGTTCATTTCACAGGAACCAATTTATCTAAGAAACAATAATTTGTGTTAGAAATGTTATTTCTATAACAAAAATTAAAATCGTATAAACGGATAATGTAAATATAAGTTGTCAATTGCCAACCTCCGATAGGAGATAGCACTAAAAAGAGAAAAATATAAACAAATGAATAATAAATTAAGCACATTTCTTCTACTTTCTTTGATCCGCTTAAGTTGTCTTAGATGTTTATTTTTAAAAGGATTCCCGCAAAATATTCTACGAATATTGTAGAGAATATCACTGATAATAGCTATTTCGAGATTTTCAAATACACGATCTAGAATACATTTTCGATATTAAGAATTTTATAAAATCCTTTTTGATGATAAAATTCACCTTAAAGCATAGTTCACGTACAAATACTTTTAAACGTATATTAAAAATAATGTATTCCTGAGATTTAGTTATAGGAAAGGTCACATCTAGATCAATTAATCTAGGTAATTAAATTACCTATAAAATTTCGCTGGTATAAGTAGGTGTAGGGGCCCTACCGAGGGGCTCAGAGCCTACCTAAGTTAGGGGTGACTAGGCTTTAGTCAATACTCTTTTACCTACCAACACCTAATCGGATTAAAAATTAAAAGGTTCATAATCGAATTAGCATAGTAATTAATTTTACAGTGGTATTGCCCGCTTTAACATCTTAGCACTGCAGGGCCGGCACGCCCGGTGTAATACCACGACTACACAGCAGACAGGCGTGAAATGGAAGTAATTCCGTATTTCGTCGGTTGAGTGTGGTGCTGGAGGCCTAATTTAAGTCCCTTTCTCTTTACCGCCCTTTTCTTATAAAGAGAGGATGGGACGGGATAATTGGATTTGACGGTGGAGGAGATGCATAGGAAATGGAAATATTCTCTTTATGTGTGTCTCCTCCTCCGTCGGAAAAGGGTAGGCAACGCATCTGCAATAGCGGATGTCTAAGGCAGCGGTCGCTTCGCAATTTTGGCGGATTCAGGTGGCCGCTTGCTCGTTTGCCACCATATGTTATGAAAAAAAGTCAAGTCCATCGTATTGTATTTTATCATTTTTAATACACCTATACTAAAATCGAACGGGAATGATCCGGGCAAGTTATTACATTCCTTTGCAGTTCGCTTTACCAACGAAGCAAATCGCGTCGTTCAAAAGCCGGACAAAGAATCTCATTTTTTTTTCAATTTTTAAGATTTAACATAAATGGGAGAGTTTCAAAATTAAAAATACCTTTAATTTTACACAATCTTTGCATCTCAAAGATTTCAGAAATTTTTTTATCTCAATAGATAAATATGTAGATATTGAATCTTGTTAATGTTTATGATAAATGCGAAAATTTGGATGGATGTTTGTTACCGTTTAACTTCAAACAGTTGAACGGTTTAAGATTAAATATTTTCTAGGGTACCCAAGGTGTGACCTAGAAAGAGATGAATGGATTGCGAGAAAGGTGACATGACCAAGAAGTGAGTGATGACTGAGATGATGTATGATAGAGTTATGGAGGGCCAAAAACTGTTGTGCCGACCCTGCGGAAGTATGATAAAAAGGAAGATGATGTTTACCTAAGGGATGACAAGGTCTTATCCACGTTGGATTAGGACGGATCGTTTGACTACAGATATGTATGTGTAAATGCATTTAATTGTTTTACTTCAAAGTAAGAAAGTTGGAATGTGAAGTCGTTTAATCGTCGTTTAAACGGTTACGTTAGCAGTGTTTTGTGGCACTGTTATCTAGGTTGCGTTAGAATATGGCGCAACAGGAGAAACGGTAATGTGCTGGCACAGCGCCAAACACTCTATTGTTTTAAACGTCAGTTAATCTCTCCGCTTCATTAAAATAGAGCTAACGTGAACTTGCTATATTTAAAAATGAAATGTAAACCTTTGAGAGTATTATTTTTACAATTATATCGCATCGTACCTAGAAATATTCCAATCTTCTCTTTGATTAATAAGTAGGAAACGGGTTTTGTTTTTGATACTTCATGTGAACACTATGTATGGATATAAAGTAGGGTTGTAACGGAACTCTGCTTCCGCATCCGCAAGTACGGAACTTCCACAAGAAATGATAACGCCGCATCCGCTTCCGCTTCCGTTATTTCTTATAAGGAGTTATAACGGATGTTTATTTAAGGAGGTTATATTATACTATAATTGTTATAAATTATATTTGCATAATAACCTGTAATTTGAATTAACGTAGTTTTAGTTTTTATTTATCTAATAAATCGCAATTAATATTTTATTATTGACCTCCGCTACCGCTTTCGCTAACCTCCGCTTCTGCAGAGGTGAAGTCCTTCGCCTCCGCATCCGCTTCCGGTTACATGGCCTCCGTTACAACCCTAATATAAAGATCGTTCTGAAAGTTATGCGGCGGAAGTTGTACACTACAAGTGAAGAATTAAATATGTGGATAGAAATAGATTTGTTAAAGCTAACTTGGTATATCCGTTACTAGTTAGAACTCTTGAAATAGAACATCGCAGACTAATATCAGATAGAAACTATTATCCGTAAATGAAAGTACGGCTAGCATAATCTTACAAATATTCAGATGGATGTTTGTTAGAGTTTGTAGCTAAAACCGCTGAACAGATCACAATAAAATTTGGTATAGATGTAGAGGATAGTCTGAAAGAACACATTGTAGTCTATTTCCTTTTGTTTTTTTTTATTCCACGCGGTAGGAGTCGCGGGCGAAAGCTAGTAGATTTATGTGTATGATAGTTTATTTCTGCTATTTGTAGCTATTTTGTAATACGAGTAGAAGATGGAAAACAAAGAAGCTTCATCAAAATTAAATTTACGCAACCCAATCGAGCGTAATATACTTTTTCGCAAATTTTCGTTGTCTCTACGTGTTCCATATTCTGATGAGTTAGAGAAAAAAAGGAGAGATAGAAATTTCACGGATTTTTTTTTATGGGAAAGAATTATTCTGTTTATCAAACTCGTATCACAATGTGAATGTTTGTCCGGAGAAGTATTAGGATTTTAAATTACTAAAATGTTATTTCATTATAATGTTTCGCCAACGGTACTATTCATTATCAATCAGTGCAACTCCGGATCTCCGCTAATACTATTGATTCCGGTTAATACAAAACAACATTTAGATTGGATAAACCAAATTGGTAATGACAGCAGCTGCCGGCTACACGCTAGCATTTACATACAGTATAGGCGTAAGGTAATTGACGGGCTTTATACAAACTCCCTTAAAATTGTTTAGAATTTTTTAACATCTTACTAATCTTTCTTCTTACTAATATTATAAATGCGAAAGTTTAGATGGATGGATGGATGTATGGATGGATGTTTGTTAGCGTTTGTAGCCTATACGGCTGAACGGATCTCCATGAAATTTGGTACAGGTTTAGAACATAGTCTGGAAGAACACATAGGCTACTTTTTATCCCGGGAATAGTTACGGTTCCCGTGGGATTAACTAATTTAGTTTTTTTAATGTTTACTCGATCATTCTGCAACGGTTCAACATATCTTATTGAAATTTGGCACAGATATAAAACAAAGTCTGAAGTACACGTGGGATAAGCTTCATCCCCGAGAAATGTCCGGTTCCCGAGGGATACGTAGCTTTTTGTAATTTTTATAGTCCGTATTTTTTACGCGGACGAAGTCGCGGGCAACAGCTCGTACTAAAATAAATCAGTTTCTTCTTAATGCTACCTTCTATTGTTTATCGATTATCAGAGTAACTTGCAGTCTCAAAACATTAGCTGCGAATCTTGAGCTGATGCGCTTTTCAAACCACTGGCGTAGTTTCGTAAGGGAGGACATTTAGCTACGGCTTTCGAATCCTTTGTACGATGAACTGTAGTTTTTAAATAAAGATGAAGATAATTTGATTGAAATCTTACTTAATATTATAAATGCGAAAGTTTGGATGATTTCTTATTAGTATTTGTATCCTAAACTGCAGAACGGATATCGATGATATTTGGCATAGATTTAGAGAATAACTTGGAAGATCTCATAAACTACTTAATTAGGGTTTAAATTCCCCACAGACGCTGAAGCTAGTAGTAAAATACAACGTGCAAAATAATTGTCCACTTTAAACGTCGATATTACGGTATGTAGCCCGGATCGTCAAAAAAGCTAACGAATCGAGTTAATATCGAAATAATGTTTTTATTTTTCGTGCACATGTTGTATTCGATTGGTTACATTTAACAAAGGGCGTTTATTTAATTTTTGCCTCTCTGTCGGTCCGCGTTTGTTCCGAAACGGCCTCCGGTCCGATTTTGACAGGATTTTAATGGAATATAGTTAACTTAATTATGCCAGTTTAACACACCATACTTTTTTTTTTAATATCACATTTGTAACCATATTTGAAAGAAGTAGTTGTATAAGAAGATAGTTAGTTCTAGTTTTAGTACAAAATTAAACTTTAGTCGTGTCAAAATTAAATTTTGCATTAATGAAGCTGTATTCATTGAGTTGTGCTTACCAACATTGTCTCATGTCCACACTGGTTATATTTTGCATGGGGGTTTCAACTTTGAAAGCATAACCTTGTTATACTCCACACTTAACCGAACAGTTTTGTCAAACACTACCGCTTTTCTGTATGTTACCTTGAAATTTTACTTACATAATTTCGTCAAATCTTTCTTTATGTTTCATAAAAAAAGAGATCACGACATACGTTACACAGTAATCGAAATCTATTGTGTCAAAATTTCAAATCCTAACGTGTGTGGCTTGCATTATGTCCGCACCAATCAGAATCCAAAAGCAAACATTTCATATTAATAAAATCTATAGGCTTATTTTGTATAACATACCGAATGAAACTAGCGACAGGTGAGATACAGGATGTCCGATAATGTGCATATCAATAAATAATCCATTCCTTGGTTAAACGTGAAAAGATGTCGTATGTCCTTTTTATAACACCTTTTTGGCACTAAGTGTTACTGAATAATAATTGTAGTTTGGACTGCAGAGATTCATTGTCATCCTCACATTCTTTTTAAAAAACAGAACCAACAAGATAAATGTCAATGAATTCGAAACTTACAGGAAATCACGGTAGCAAGATTCATTTTCAGAAGCGCCGG
Organism: Papilio polytes; assembly: GCF_000836215.1. Classification (NCBI taxonomy): domain Eukaryota; kingdom Metazoa; phylum Arthropoda; class Insecta; order Lepidoptera; family Papilionidae; genus Papilio; species Papilio polytes. Next base: position 107,740 of record NW_013525583.1, read on the forward strand.
ATTCTCTTGATGACCTCCTTTATGCAACATTAAACATCCTGTATATGTTCAATAAACGGTCCAACTCTTCAATATTCGCGAATAGTTAGCTCGTGAAAATGTTTTCATTATTATGGAGTGATACCACATAGGGATTCCTCCCCGTTCGACTTATTAACGTGCACTGCAATAACTTTGAATGGTACTTCATTCAATTTCGGACCGGACTAAATTGCATGTGTTTAGTGATATTTGAAATCAATGCATTGATGTTCCCTCTATATTGGAATCCGAATTTACTATTTTATTAGGGCTCGAGCAGAACTTTGACAAAGCTATGGCACAACTGTTTAGTCGCGTTTTGATTCTTATGAACTCATATATTTTTTTTTATAACAAAAGGTGGCAAACGAGCAAGCGGCCACCTACCGGCCTAGACATCCGCAATTGCAGATGCGTTGCCTACCCTTATACGACGGAGGAGGAGACGCACATAAAGAGGATATTTCCCCTTCCTATGCATCTCCTCCACTGTCAAATCCACTTCCCCTTCCCAACCTCTCCTTATAAGAAAAGAGTGGTAAAGAGAAAGGGACTTAAATTAGGCTTCCGGTACCACACTCATCAGACGAAACACGGAATTGCTTCCATTTCACGCGTGTCTTCTGTGTGGTCGTGGTATTACACCGGGCGTGCCGGCCCCGCAGTGCTAAGATGTTAAAGCGGGCACTACCATTGTTATATGGAAGTATGCACACTACTTAATTTTTAGTTGTGCAAATAAACAGTTAATTGGACTGCGAAACAATTGTTTAGTCAATGTTGTTTAGTCAAAACGCGCGCTATTCTAGTTTGTGTTACATCATGCGTTTGCACTGTCTAATCACTAGTACATTAACATATCATTCTTCTCGTTCGATTTGAAATGAAAGAGATAAAAGTTTTTTTTTAATATTTCCATAGTGCAAGTCCAAAAGTAATGTTGGCCAAAGATAGATAGAGTCCGAATTTGTTAATTAAAGTAGTACAGCACCGTTATGAGAACGTTTTAGTAGTGGTTTGTTTTTGTGTTGAGACATTGACATAAAATTGGTGACATAAATTCTGTATGCAATACTGAAAACAATATTTCATGAACATGATATTTGCTTTGCTTATAACAAAGTATTTTTTTTACTTTCTTATCTGTCTGTCCGCAAGACCGCCTTTGTTCCGTGTAATCTTCGCAATGGTTGAACCAATTTTGCGGGACTTAAACTGAAAGGTAACGGTTAGATGCGGGAACATTTTAAGTTTTTTTTTTTTTATCCTGCGCTGTCGTAGTCGTGAAGAAGAGCTAGTTGATAACAAGGTCTGAAGTCTGAATACTGTTTTGTGTTTACATTTTCTGTTGTACTTACAAATTTATCAAGTTACAATCAATTAGGATTGTAGATTTACTTGGTAGGTAAGTGATATTAGAGAATCGTTTTATTTACATTTGTGATTCAATTAACTGGAAAACAAATCAGATATTGTGATTTTATACGTAACTAGTTGTAGCTCGTGACTGTCTCCACGTGAAATTAAAAAGTAGTAAAAAAACAGTCTATGTGATGATAGCTCTCTAATGGTGAAAGAATTTTTGAAATCGACGAAGTAGAGTTTGCGTTATTTTAGATTATACAAAAATCCATAAATACAAATCCTTCCTCATTGTAATAATAGTATAGATAGTGAGGTTTTCAATTTGGTAGTATCTTTTAAATCTATCTCTCGCTCTTAAAACTCTTTTCTTCTTTTTAAAATTGAATGCGACGAATTAATCGCTTCCAGGCCGCTGGTAGTGCTAAAACCGGCACTGATGTTTTAGTTAATTAATCCTATAATTAAATAAATCACAATCTCTGTCGAATAATTGCTGGGTATGATTAAACTGTTAATGAGTCTTAGAGCAAATAATTTATAACGCTAAAGCCCTCTCGTGACGGGAAGTATAAACCGCATTTGATCCTCAATGAGCACCAATGCAATTCTCCGTCTGAGCAAATCTAATTTCCTTGTCAATCGATGTCGTAAATAAGGAAGCGGTTGTACACTCCATTAGTTAGTATTTAATAATTTTATCTTTCATTTTTTTATAATTTAAAGTGGCAAACGAGCAAGCAGCCACCTGAATCCACCGAAATGGAAAGCGACAGCTGCCGATAAACATCCACCATTGCAGATGCGTTGCCTACCCTTAATTGATGGAGGAGGAGATGCAAATAAAGAGAATATTTCCTCTTCCTGTGCGTCTCCTCCGCCGTCAAATCCAATTTTTCTTCCCATCTTTTCCTCTTAAGAAATGAATGGAAAGGGAAAAGGACTAATATTAGGCCTCCGGCACCACACTCATCAGACGAAACGCGGAATTGCTTCCACTTCACGCCTGTCTTCTGTGTGGTCGAGTATTACTGGGGGCGAGCCGGCCCATTCTTGCTAAGATGATAAAGCGGGCTCTACCACCTTTATAAATTAGTTAAATAAGTGAGTGGTTACTCTTATTCAATGTTTTGTGTCTTCCATAATTTCGGGTCAAATCATGAACTCAAAATTAAAATAAGTTAGGGAAATATAGGTTTGAATATATTTTAATAAAAAAAGACATTTTTTTCAATCCTATTTAAGGTAAGGGCTGTTCATTTTTGTACGCTTTATTTTCTAGTTCCTGTAAAATTCCTCCGCTTTCTTCTTCCTCGCTCGTGAGGGCTATTTTTTCTTTACTTTTTGCATTATTTCCTTGAGTACAGATAGCTTAAGTCTTGAGAATGTTGGCAACCTTTTGTCGAGAGATTATTTGATATTAAGACTTATTTTAAGACCTCTTAAAGTGTATAATTGAAAGAAGAAAGGGAACGAAGGAAATAAAATGTGAAAATATACGAGTAAAATAACTGTTATATTTAATTTTATAATTTTTATTAAAATGATCAGAGTTAATTTTTATTAAATAAATGCAGGTAGGAATAAAATTTACAGATATCCTATGTATCACCGCATACAATACCAAAGTTACTAACAACACCCAAAGTTTGTGAAATCTTGCTGACCCTTAGCGTTCCGGAGGTTATTCCGGTAAGTCTAAAGTGGATTCCCGCCTCGAAGTTGTCGTTAAAAGTTTGTGTTAAGCTGCAATAACGCATCTGTGAAGAAGCTTTTTAACTTGATATTTGCCTAATTAATTGAACCTAAAACGTTGTAAGTTTATAATTACTTTTTAATAATTAATCTTAATTAATACTACTTGTGTTTTTTTACAACTTGGCTGGTATAAGGAAAAACAAAATGCAAAACGTACAAAAAGTTTCAATGAAAGGTTTTTTTTTATTTTCTGTAAAATGAAGCAAGAGTGTCATCATAAAACAATTGAAAGTCTAAAATAATTTTTTTCGCGGCGTTACGCGTCTGAATGCGTTATCGTGAATCGAAATAAAAAAGTTTGGACTGAAGCGTATTTGCTTTTGTACATTTATCAGTCTTCGACAATGGGTTACGACAGTCGTCCCGAAATAGAATATGTACTAGGAAATAGAACTAAATTGTTGATGTATTACTGTACGGTGTTCGCATGAATTATTCCGCAGATGTCCAGGATTCTATAGCCAATTAGCATTTATTCCAATTGTTATGGACAACGTAGATAGAGTAATTTAAGTTAAATGTGGGTACTGACTAACGTTACGAGGTGTAACATTCGCATCGAGTGGCTCGTTGCTCGATGATTTCCGTATAACATTATGTATCTACAACGCCGTGTAACGTGTTACATTACACACCGTAACATTAGTAAGTACACAACTTGTTACAAGCAGAAAGAAACCAATAATTAGAATAAATTTTTCGATAACTGCCCAAAAAATTGTACAATTTTACTAGCTGTTGCTCGCGACTTCGTCCGCGTGAAATTAAAAACTTATAAAAAATATGTCCTATATTACTCAGTGATAATGTACCTTTTTAATGGTGAAAGAATTTTTGAAATCGGACTAGTAGTTTTTGAGTTATTTCAATACATACAAAAATACAAATCTTTCCTCATTAAATATTAGTATAGATTATGAAATATTAGCAGATTTTTGTCTTTTTGACCGACTTCCCAAAAGACGGAGGTACTCAATTCATCTCTATGTTTTTCTTTTTATGTGTGTTACGGCATAACTCCGCCGCTAGCGGATCGATTTGATAATTCTTTTTTATCCGATAGGTAATGCTTGCAGGTGGGTCCCTTTTTTGTGTGATTTTTGGAGTCAAAGACTACGATGTAGTTAAATAGTTTAGCTCAAAATCGCGCCACGAAATTTTGGGTCATTTATTATTACTAACTAATATTTATTTTAACCATTCCAGATACGGCTGAAAAAAGCTTGTTTTAAGATATAGTTCATGATAATATTCGAATGGTGGGATTTGAACCCGAAAACCCGACCTCGAGATCGGTAATCCGTACCGAAAAACATTAGGACATTGCCACATAAATATATGTAGATCATTGGATCTACCTATATTTAAATGCTAAAATCTATTAAAATATTGGTAGTTTGGTATTTATTTTTTCATTTCTCTTGCATAAAGGATTCGATCAAAAACATATTCCGCAAGTCGTTGGCAGCCGCGGTTGGATGAAAGCGATCGAGTTCTTTGTGAGCCTATATTTTACAGTGTTGACTTTGCTCACGTGCAATTTTTTAATTGCATGTTAACGAGTTTTCATCTGGATCGAAACCTCAATTTCCCTTTTGTAGATATCACACTCTCCCATTTTTATAAAAAGACAGGGTAACGTTCGAAGATTTTCCCACGATGACAAAAAAAAAGTATCACACTTTCGGAGATTGAATGTTTCTTCTTACATTTAAAATTCAAAGAGTACAGTGATTACACGTAAAATACTATCTCGATATTATTTTCATTAAACTATTCGCAGAAATTCATATTCGGGACTGATGACTGAAATGACGGATGATTTATTTGATGATAAGGTAGGGGGGATGATGATTCGCAGAAAATGGTTTTAACATAATAATTTGTGTTCTTTTTTCAAATGATTTTTACATTATCGTTTACTTCGTACACTCGGCCGATTCGCTGTTCTAACACCGGAAGGACTAATCAAAATGATTAGGTATCAGAGCATGGCCATGATAATGCGAAATATTTTCGAGGAATAAATTTTGTTGATGAAATTGAATTGCTTGTTACCATGTAACTTTTGAACTGTAAATTAGCACATACGATATAATTTTACACCTACTAGAAATCGCGTCCGATTGCTTAGTTAAATAAAACAACGCCCAAAATACCAGAATAAGTGACTTAATTTCCATATATGCTATAATTATTATACTCTAAAGTTGTGAAAAATGAAATTTTGATTGGATTTCCGACTAAACTGTACATTTCACCTACATTAGCCTGAAAAGTACAGTTGAATTACTTATTTAAAACTGTATTTAATACTTGTCACTCTTTACGTCAGATGGACCTGTGATGCAAATTCTTATTAATATTACAGTGTCTAGTGGAAATAATGTTAATGTTAAAATTATTTCGTAAATTAGGAACATGTACTTGAAATGTTGGTTGGTTTGAGGTGAATGATCACGAGGTTTAATTTCCTGGACCGAATGCGATCGACAGCGAGCTTTGAGGACGTCACGCGTCTGTTTATTCTGTAGTGACAGTGGCGCTGATTGCATGAGGTTCCCGTTTCACTCGCCTCTACTCGCAGCTCAACGTTAATTTGCACGGTTTAAGCGCAGTTCCAATTTTGTAATGAATGCATTTCGGGGTAAATGTTTACATTGCCATCGATACGTAAATATATCGTGGTCAAAGCGACAACTTAATGATTTACCTAACATGAAATGCTCGTAAACTTATTGAGAAATAAATTGTTATTGAAAATAGTGACTAACAATTCGCTTGTCTGCAATGATAAAACAATGAAACGTTGAATAATAAACAAATAATTGATTCCGTTATACGAAGCTCTAAAGTCGGAACGAAATTCCAAGAGTTTTCCACTTTTAAGAAGAACTTTTCAACTTGGGTTTTATCTGGCGAGTTTTCCGTTTGTATTGGACATCGGTGTCGCTTTAAGTTTACGATCTAACTTCACTAATGTTGGGGAAATTAAGTAAATACCAACATGGCGCACGCCGTAGATAAAAAAGAATATTTTATAGTAAGGCAAACGCTGTGAAACAAGATAGTAAAACATTTATATTTGAGAAATTTATTTTAAAATAGCTCAAATAATGTACCGTATACGATAACCAAACGGTTTTGTACAATCTAGATATTCAGCTAAAATTTTAAAAGCCATTGCGAATACAATTCTTTTGCTGGGGCTTTATGTATAATAGTACTGTGAATGGGCTAAGTTAAGTTCATTTCTCATTTTAATAAGGCAGAGATGGGAATAGGAATAGAGTTTGTCGGAGGCAGGGATTGGTAGAACAGGGAAATATATATTTCTACACAATCTCACCTGTCCTTTGAAGGTTGACGACCGTTCGCTATTTTAGCGTGATCACGAATCCGCGTGTTTGTCATTCTTTTAAAAAAGATATGCTATTCATGTCTCTATGCATAAGTTATACTATATTCTATTTCTTTGTCGCCTCATTGTTTAGCAACCTTGTTGTCGGAGAATTTCCACTTTAAAACGAGCGGAATCTCTTTTACATTATTTTAAGTCTTTGTCTTGCGACAGTACTCGCCCGTTGTTTGCTATACTTCTTCAATGTTTAGTTTAGAAAAATACAGTTAAACTAGAATTTAATTTTGTATTACCACCTACATTTGCTTTTTTCTTTACAAATTAAAGCGCCAACAGCCTAATGGTTTTCGGTACAGACTACCTAACCTGCGGTCGAGGGTTCGAATCCCGATAATCGACTATTGTCGTGAACCATATCCTAGCACAAGCCGAGATCAGTTAGAATGGGTAAAGAAAATGTTAGTAAATAAACAAAAATCTACTAATGACTTGAATTAAAAAAAAAGTCAAGTCGAGATTAAAACTATCTTATCTTTTAAGTGTGACGTAATTACAAATACTTAGGAAATTGCATCAAGAAAGGTTTAATAGTTTCCGAGTTCTTATACGCAAATAATTTTGTTTCGTTAGTATTACTCGGGTTTCTCCTGAAAAATATAATGAGTGCGGAATCATAGCGTTACATAGTTTAATTTATTAACTTCAGTGACAAATATATTCGATTCAAAATCATAATTCATACTAATCATACTAATATTATAAATGCGAAAGTTTAAATGGATGGATGGGTTTCGATGAAACTTGGTCTGGAAGAACACATAGACTACTTACTTCTTTTTTTTTTAATTTCACGCGGGCCAAAGCTAGTGTGTTATAAAAACACGACTACGATCGTAAATGATTAATACAACTATTAGAGATTTATCACGAGCGTGGAAGGTGAATTTATATTTTATGAAATAAAACTTCTCACAACGGCTACCACTCTAGTACGGAACTAACAAATAATTGTACTTACTCAGACATCGTCCATTACTTCTAGGCGGTACTGGAAAAAAACTTTTAATGCTTATAACGGAAAAGCTGCAACTGGTGTAAGGCAGTAATATACATTCCAGTAAACGACATACTGGTATGCCACTGGAACATGTCTGTTAGAAGTGTGTGAACACTAATTGGCATACCAGTCATCATCACCAACTCACTATAGCCTACCCTAAGTAAGGGGTGACTAGGCCATAGTCAACCACGCTGGCCAAGTGCGGGTTGGCTGACTTCACACATATCTTTGAATTTCTTCGCCGATATGTGCAGGTTGCATCACGATGTTTTCCTTCACCGTTAGAACGTCGGGTAAATTATGTACATATGAAAATTCGAAAAATCGAAAATCACATTGGTACATGGCGGGATTCGAACCCAAGACCTGTAGATTACAAGTCAAGTGATCAAACCACTGAGCCACCGACGCTCCGTAAGCATACCAGTACGATATTTGATTTTGGAAACGCTATGGACATTTAATTTGACGTAGGAGTTGAATGGGTTCGAAGTTTGATTCTGACGCGTACTATCTCGTGAACGTTTTACTGGAATGTGTATTGCGCCAATAGCTGGCTTCCCAGCCACTCCATTTTACCGACATGTGTATTTCCGGCTTAACTCAGGAGTACGTCTATTGTATAAGTTTCAAAGGGTATGCAAGTTATGACGCGTATCGACATATGCTCGTCGAAGTCGATACGGCATCGGTTTATTGAAATAGAATTTCACTGAGATCGGAATATTGCCATTGCTATTATAATCGAAAGGCACTATTTATGAATTATTATTCTCTTTGATAATACAGTGACAACATTTTACTAACCAAAATAATGCATAAAAAATATTTAAGTTCTTTTTTCTAGGGTACCTACAAAACAGATTTCCTAATGACATACTTCTCTAATAAACAGAATGTAAAAACCACTTTTTATAGTAGAAAAGCAAAGTGCTAGTTTTAAATTTTAATTTCAAATAATTATTTCGTTACAGCGAGGTTAAAAATATTAAATTACCAGTCACCGCTCGCTCGGACGAGATAATTATTTATTGATTAAGGTTACTCGCGTTAAAAATTAATTGTTGGAGAATATCTAGCTTCCGAGAAACATGGCGTTTATTAAGCGACAGTATAATGAAGGAAGGCAATATGTAGCCTCACAAACTGATGTCTATTGCCTAACTTAAACGGAGACCCTTAATAGACACTAATGATAGTTTTAATTAACGAAACACCTTTATTTAAACACACTAGCTGTTGTCCGCGATTTCGTCCGCGTGAATTTAATATTAATTTTAAATATAACCTATGATACTGAATCATAACATAGCTTTTTAGTAGTAAATTTTATAAATCGTTCCAGTAGTTTTCAGTTATGCCAATATATACGAACATACAAATCTTTCCTCTTTATAATATATGTATACTCGTAGGTTGTTGTCTCCCTTTCATTAGTACCTGTTTCTGCAGCGGAAACTCAATTTAATATATGATAGTTACAGGAAGTAGCGTAGCTTTGAAGACAAATTAAAATATATTAGCCTTTTATAGTGACTTTACAAAGCACGATCGTTTACCCATCATACTATTATTATAAATGCGAACGTTTAGATGGATGGATGTTTGTTAAAGTTTGTAGCCTAAATCGTTGAACGGATTTCATTTAAATTTGGTATAGCTGTAGAGGATAGTCTGGAAGAACACATAGACTACTCACTTTTGTGTTTTAATTAATTCCACGCGGACGGAGTCGCGGGCGAGAGCTAGTTTAATATAAAATCATGAGCAAAACAATATCATATTAAAATATGTTTTAAAACAGTAATCATTCTTTTATACATTTTTTCATTAAGCTTTTAATGGAAGTTCATTTATTAAATTATCACCTTTCGTTTGACTCTGCCTGTGTCACCTTTATTAAAACTTTTTCATGGAACATTAAAAAGTTGAAAAGTAAAAAGAATATGACAATAACGTATTCCGGTCTTTTATTTAATTTAGACACACGTCCGCTTTTTTATTGACTTTTTCAACCTAGACTTGATGTTCTCCAACTTTTTTCTCCGCGTAAACTTTTGTTCGTTACAAACTTTTAGAGCGTCGATGGCTCAGTGGCTTAAACACTTGACTTGTAATCTACAGCTCGTGGCTTCGAATCCTCTATGTACCAATGTGATTCTAAATTTTTTGAATCTTCCTATGTACGTTATTTAACCGACATTCCTACGGTGAAGGGAAACATCTTGATGCAACCTGCACATATCGGCAAAGAAATTCAAAAGATAATATGTGTGAAGTCAACCAACCCGCACTTGGTGGTGGTTGACTAGTCCTAGCACCCCAAACTTACGGTGGGCTCCGAGCGTCTCAGTGGGAACATTTAGTAAGCTTGTGATGATGATGAGACTTTTAGTGTGCCTAAGCTACAATAAAAACATATGGTTTCGATGAACTCTTGTTTCTCCCTTTGTTCTTGAAGTTGTGGTCCCTCAAATTCATTCTTGGATACTACAAGTCTATTAGGTTTTCAGTGTAACCTAGGAGGTTCTGGACCACTTATAGCATTTTATAGCATAAGGGGGCAAACGAGCGGCAAGAACACCGACGTGGTCAAAGACGCCCATAAACATCCGCAACACCAAAGGAACTACAGATGCGTTGCAGGCCTTTGAGGAAATGATATGCTGGCTTCTTGAAGGAAGGATCACTGTACTAGGCTGTTATCGATTCGCATTATTACAGTCTATTCTCAAAAAATCTTTTATGACAGTATCGAGTGTTAGAACTGATTTAGTTATAAGTGTTGACTGGAGTTTTGAATCAAGCTTTAATTTGAATTCAATTTGCCTAAGACTACTTAGTGATCGGATTCAAACGCATTTGTCATTACGTCACTGAATATTAGCGTCTATATCAATTGAATAAAGTCTATTTCTCAACCGATTGCTGTCATCTAGTCTTACTCCTATCCCCTCGCTTGCTGACGGATTTAATATAGAGTTCAGTTTGACTATATTATAAAATCTGTTTACTTTTTACGAGTATAAGATTTATCTTATCCCAAATTCGAAATGTACCGAGATAACATAATTTATACTAATATAAAGTGGAAAGATTTGTATTTTTGTATATATTGAAATAACTCAACTACTGGGCCATATTAAAAATAATCTTTCACCGTTAAAAAGCTACGTTACCAGTGAGTAAGATAGGCTATATATTTTTCATTTTTTTCACGGCGACGAAGTTACAGCAACAGTTAGTTTTTTACAAAGTCGTTTTGGTAATGTAAACATGTTATTTATTGGTAGACAACAACTATTCTATTACTACTCTAATTTATTTATTTAAAGCCACTCAGCACAACTTTATTTATTGAATATAAGTAAAAATGTTTTAGAGTTGAGTTCGAAGCGTAATCGGCTCGGACAAATGGCTATCCAACTCAATAATAGGAAAGAAAAGCATAGCACATAACTTGTGCTCGGATAGCGCTGTCCGTCTCGTCTCGCCTGGAATTTAATATGTTCCGTGAACTCGACACTTCGCCTTAATGAAGAAAACCACCTTAAATTGTTTTTACAATCAAATAACTTCATTCTTAACTTGCTGTTGCTCGCACTTCGTCCGCGGGAAATTAAAAAATAATAAAAAATATAACCTATACGTTACTCTCGGATAAATTACCTTTTTAACGGAGAAAGAATTTTTTAAAATCAGTCCAGAAGTTTCTGAGTTATTTCAATACATACAAAAACAAAAAAATACAAAGCATAAATCTCTTTAAATATTAGTATAGAAGTATAGATAACTTTTTCTCTTCTTAGTTAGAGTTTGTAGCTTAAACTGTTTAACGGATCTTGATGAAATGTGGCATAAATGTAGAGGACAGTCTGGAAGAACACATAGGCAACTATTTTTTTTTATTCCACGACGACGGAGCGGCGGGCGAAAGCTAGTATTTTATTTTGGCTCGATTACTTTAGCATTAATTTTAAGCTAACTTAAGTGTGGTAAAACTTATAGATAAACGTATTTTACTGAAAACTCCAATCCTGTTTACATAAAGCAATTTTACTATATTTCTTTATATTAAAATCTCTAAAGAAATCTCCTAATAGATTGAACTATTCTGTGGAATGAGTAAACAGTCGTTTACTCATAATATACCACATATAACTACATTAAAATGCTATATCCAGTAAGTAAAGATATTTAAAAATTGCATGTTATATTTCAATTTCTTTTATTTGCATTACGTCTTCCTAACTTGGCAAGGTCATTATTATAAGTGTCCGGTATAAAGTTAGGATTACGTCATTGTTTGCGACGAGCGGAGGGACGCCGACCGTCCGCGGCCGAGTTGTAGGCTTAATTTAGTCATGCGTCGTTCTGCAAACTGATGATATAATTTTGTGCATATTGTTTGTGACCTACTATACAAACGATCGTATACTCTATATGCTGTGTTACAGTTTCGGGTACTGTGCATTAATCTATATGTAAGCGTGCATATAGACGGTGTTTATACAAGGATTTCTCCTCATATCGAGACGTGAGTTCGAAATGAGAATCGACTATAAATAAATTTGTAAACAAAAGTATTTGGTACAAAAGTACCAAAACTTCACGTAGATAACATTATGTTTTTTTAGCAGTCTGATTTCTTTTTTATGTGAGTTCGCCGTAGTTTTATTAGAGACAGAATCATTTCTAGGAATTAATCTCTAGGGAAACTGACGCAGTCTAGTCAAAGATATGTAATTAAATTTCTTAAGGGTATATTTAAATTTAATATGAGGAAATATTTGTATTTTTGTACGTATTCTATTCACGTAAAAACTAATTGGCCTATTTTATAAATACCTTCACCATTAGTACGGTATATTTACGTACGTACGGCTATATTTTTATATTACTAATGTTGAGGAACTATTAATAAACAACATGTTTCTGGACAGCGGCGTTAAAAAATCACTAAATTTTAACTTTTCTTTTAAAAATGATTTATGAAGGAAGTGTTGATCTCAAAGAGTTCTACAAAAAAGTCCGCGATAGCATATATCTTCTATCTTTAACGGTTTTCTTACAATAACCCCTTTTTTGTTTATAAAATGCATTAAAAACCACGCGCTATTTGCGGCGTTCTTTTATTGGTTTCAATATTAATCCTTATCCACAGAAATGCGTTTGTTATCAGGAAAATTTAATGTAGAATAAAATCGTCCTTTACAGTTTTTAAATTGGACTAACAGTTTAGAAGATATCGCGAATACAAACAATAAGGGTTACCGAAAAATCAGCTCACAAACTACCGGCCTTAGAAATTTGGAATCTTGCATCAATAAATATCTGTTATTAAAGGAGTGACTCTGTATTATCTCCAGAAAAATATCTTATATTATCTTTTCTGTATTTCCGACAAGAAAATTGTGTTTTACACACAGGTACATACTAAATTCAAAGACTACTACTATTCATGCTAAAATATGCATGCTAGTCAATTTGCAGATGAAGTTATTGGGACACGGTTTGGCACAGAATATGTTGAAAGAGTAACTAGTTATAATCATTTATACCGCTCGCTCCGCTGTCGTAGATCGAGAGAATATCACATCGTTTTAAAAGCCCGTTTCCGAGATACGTGCGCTGATTTTCTGTTCATCATGATTTTTACCAACGCGCCGTGCAATTAGTAAATTAGCACATGAGTTTGTAATTCACATTGTTTAAGGACGTCACTGTATTTTAATTATCTGTGGTCATTAAAATGCCTTATTAAAATATCATTCATTAAACTTATTTAGAAAACGCTATTTAAATTTTTAACCGCATCTGTATAAAATAATAGTTTTTAAGGGTCATCTCACTGTCCTCATCCTACTTCCGTAGGGTTAGCGCACCTGGTTTTGCACTCTAGGTTAATCTATAAGGTTTTAAATTTATTTCATGATATTGAAAAAAAATTATAAAGCGGGATAGTGTGATAGTTCCGCTGCTTCTGTAGCGTAAAGGTGTACTAAACTCCGCCCAAGTGTTGTGTTGAAGTGCGTTTGTCAGGGATGGACAATGCGAGCCGGTAGCGACAGCAATACGCGGAACTCCGCCCGCCAACACCCGCCGCCCGCTACCCGCGGCTGAGCACAGCGCCCACCGCTTGCAGAGGCGGCTCATTCGTTCGTTGGTCGCCATCCGATACGGTGGTAAGCGAACACTCGCTCTTATCCCAAAAATGTGGGTCTTACTTAAGATCCTTATTTTCTTAAACTTAGTGAATTACGCGTTCGCGGAGATACCATGCCCGGCTAAATGCCAGTGTATCCGGAATGCGGTCCGATGCCTGCATCAGGACTTGCAAGCAGTTCCGAAAACTCCGACGGACGCGCACACACTGTAAGTACTTTAAACTTCGACTGAACTTTTTTGCGAGCTGCGGTATAATGCACGGCGCGAGTAAAACTTTGCGAAAGATTTTGTCCAGTGCGTTAAGCTGGCTATGTCTGCTTTGCGAACAACCGGTCGCTGCATCTCGCTAACTTGTATATTTAAATTCGCGGTGCAAAGTTAGCCCTCGGCCAATGCCCTAAGTAATTTCTTGTGACCGATGGACATTAGGATCTATGGTATTATTGAGTAAAATAATTATTTTACTCAATAATTATTAAATGTTATATTTTACAGACCTAACGATTACATTACGTTTTAAGCGTTAAGTTTTTTATCAAACTTTTTACACATGGATTTTATAATTTTTTAACGCAGTTTTATAAGTGTAATAAAGTTAGCGAAGAAATTTAAAACAATTGTGAATTATTTCGCTTAGGTGTTTGAATAAAAATAGTTTAAAATTCCTATAAAAGCTCGCGCCGTGCGCCAAAGCTCGCAAAAGTTACAGAAATTATTTCTTTAACTTTTGTGACTATTTTCTACGTGTATTTGGAAATAGAAAAAAAATATTTCTTTAATCGGTAAAACGGATACAAACTTTTGAATTGGATTTTTTTTTAATTTTATTAATACTATAAAAATAAAATAAATCGTAATTCGTAAACTTGGCGTAAAAATAAATTATACCTTCACTGTTTTTTATTTTAAAACTTATTAATGTAATAAAATTATTTATGATGATATTCATCATTGATGTGCCGGCACATTTTTAAATAAGCATTTTTTTAAATAAGATTCCCGTCGGCATATTATAAAGTTTTTTTTTAATTACTAAATATCTACGCGGCCGAATAATTAAGTGGTTAGTTCTAACTAAGAGAGATTTAATTTATTTTTCATATATTAGTTTACGTACTAGTAAAAGTAATGTTTTGTTTATAGAAATAATTTCATGTATTAAAAGTATTTAGTTTATGGGTGCAGTTTCCGCCAACAAACTGCTTTGGCAGTTTGGCGAAATTTTATATTTTTGTATTAAAATTAAGCTACTTATAAATGAATAAAAAAAAATTACTTATACTTTAATAAACTAATTGGAATATCGCAAAATTTAAATTCTTTAAAAAATACTTCAGATACACAGAAAAGTAATTAATTTTTGTATCTGTACTTTTAACCCGTCTGTAATTGAACACAGGATGTGCGATTTAATGGCAACGCAACCTAAAAGTTGGTAATAATTATTATTACTAAATAAAATAACTAAAAACTTCGCACTTCGAACAGAAGAATCGTATTAACCATTAATAACAAATACAATTCTCAAGCAATAGAGTAAAAATAAACTTGTAAAGAAAAATTACCGTAATGATCGCCGATCTACGATAAAAGATAGTGCTTTAAGAAGACGAAGAAAGAAAATTGATGACGTCATAGATTTTTTTTCTAGTAATATTTTTTTATTACTAGAAAATTTATTTTACGTTATGAGCAACGCAAATAAAATATATCGTGATCGCGAAATGTGATTTTTTTACAATAGCGATAGACAGCGACTTTGTCTGTTTGTAATTTTAAAAAATTGCCAATCATATTGGCCATATGGCAACTTTCCCGACAAAGTCCCGTCAAAGTGTAACAGTGTTTAACCGTTTCGGAGATTAATTGGAACAAACGCGGCGGGTGAACAGACAGACAAAAAAATTAAAACCTCGGTTATCGTTATCAGCAACGCAAATACATCATAGTTACGAAATAATTTTTATTCGACGGTACAACCGGCACTCCAATTCTACTAATTGTACAAATAGAATATAGGTTTAGAGCGGACGCACACCTTTGAATAAACTATCGCACAACCGTTGTGCGATTGTCGATTGTTTCGTCGTCGGGCACAACGGTCGTGCGATAGTTAAGTCAAAGATGTACGCGCGCTTTTAGCAAATATAGGGTGCTTAGTGTAATATCAAAATAGATTTTTTATACATCGAACATTTGCGTTTCTTGAAACAAAGCAACTATTTTTAAAAATGTTTGTCTCTGTCTGTTAATCCGCAAGTCCCGGTAATCTCTGTACAGCTAAACCGATTTTATCGCGACTTTAAATGGAAGGTGTATTCGAGAGTAATATTAGCTGTTTTTTTTTAATTTCGCGCTGACGACTTTGCGGGCAATAAACTAGTTGTTATAAAAAATATAACAACATTATTTGTGGCAGGGCGCTGATAGTCTGGCCGTTTTCGACAGGTTTCCGGCCGATATTGTAACTTATCAAAAGTCGTTATTTTGGTCACAGCACTGAGTATTTCGTTGATTTGTATTTATAATTTACAGTTTTTCTTCAGTTTGGGACTTATATATGTTTTTTGTATGGATTTCTATACTATTATTGAAGAGAAACTTTTTAATGTCTGGAATAAAAATTTTCGGGTCCTCGTAACAATATTGTCGATATATTTTAGAATCGCATAGGGAAAATATATTACATCTTACTAATATTATAAATACGAAAGTTTAGATGGATGGATAGATGTTCGTTAGTTTGTAACATACACGATTGAACGGATTTCGATGAAATTTGACTATGTCAAATGAGATGATAGTCTGGAAGAACACATAGGCTACTTGCGTTTGTTTTATTTTAATTCCGTGCGGACGGAGTCGCGGGCGAAAGCTAGTTTTATATAGGAGATTAGAAATTAGACCAACGTTGAACACGACGTTTTTACCAACACAATCAACAACGATATCATATTTAATATGTAGAAGATACAACAAAGACACACACAATACAATGCTACATTGAACGGCAATACAACAGCATTAGAAATTACTAGTAAACGTCCATTTCCTCTAAATTCAATGATAACTCATAATCATAACTGTTTTATTAAACGAATCACTTTTACGCATTAACTACGTCTCACATTTTACGTAATTGCCTCTAAAAGGGTTACTTACAATGATTTCCTTTCACGTAAATATTATTAACAATTAATTTTAGGGATTAAAATCACAATTAAACATTTGTAGTTACAAATACTAAGTTATTAATGCGCTTAATTAATCAATCGCTTAGTTTGCACACACTAGAGGTGTACTAAGAGGCTCTCTTAGTGGGAACTTACTTATTGCGTCAGTTAGAGCAATTATAACTCTAACAACTGTGATATTATCCATCATTGAAATAATTTACTAATCTAACTAAAGTTAACCGGAATATACAGAGAATTGGATAAAGTTATTATTCATTTTGAGACTTTTAATAAAATCTTAATCTTTATAACAACTATGTAAAATATCGTCTATTTAGATTTTACAAAAAGAAAATGACTGCAATTATACCTTTTAATATTTTACTAGCAATCGCCCGCGACTCCGTCCGTTTGGTATTATAAAAACTAAAGTGTAACCTATGTGTTTTCCATGCTATTCCCTAAATCTATACCAAATTTCATCGAAATCCTTTCAGTCGTTTAGGCTACAAACTCTAACAAACATCTATCCATCTAAACTTTCGCATTTATAGTATTATATTTTTTTTATAAACGAACTCTTAAACACAATAATTGATTATAAATGATGAGACTAATCGGCACTTTGCTAAAATCGCAGCAGTAAATATAATTGAATGATTGAACTGAACGCTGAACTATCTGCAAGTGCTAGCTCATGACACGCGTAAGCACCGGAAATTGATAGGATGTGTTCTCGTCGGTATATTTCATGGCTTTTAAAGCGTTGTTCGATAGTCATGTATATTTAGGAACTAAATTTTCATATAGTTTTAGTAAAAGTTATGCCAGATATCCGTGAATGTATATTTAGCTCGGGTACACCCTACTCTATTCGCGGACAATAAAGTTATTTTGGGATATGATTACAACAGGTTATTTTTATACCTATTGTAATATTTCTTGAAACGTTCTTGGAAAGTGTAGAAGATTGTTTTTTTTTTGTTACACTTATCTGATGATTCTTTTTTGACAATCAATGGTTAAAAATTGTTCTACATTCTGCATTAGAAACTCAAGGTTAATGAACACCGCATATAAAAATAACTCTACTAATTCTATTAATGATGTCACGTTTTATATTAAATTCTTATCACAGACCGTTGTTGTATATTCTACGAACCGACCTTTACAAACTACAGTGAAAATCTCCTTACCATGACACTTTTAGGTACATTCCATCGAACCGCTTATTAACAGGAGTAAAATATTAATAATAATTTAGATTCCAAAGTTTTAACGAGTACCTACTGGACTTAACAGATTCATTTTGAATTGTGTTTCTTCGAAGTATTGTATCAAAATAAACTCAATATTCTATAATTGGACATCGCTGACTCAGACTTGACACGGAAAACTAATTAGCATCTTGCCCAATAACTTTCAAGCGACTAAGCAAATATTTATTCGTATAACATTTTATGCGATATTATGTTTAGTTATGGGTAAATCGACCTAATACAACCCGCAGATCAGCTCATTGTACGCATGGATGAAGCAGACCAGTAAACCAAGAAGATCAGCCCAATTTGTACCCGCATAGAGGTATGACTTTCCCGACTTGCAACTCATCGGGCAGTTCACGACAATTCCATGTCGTGAGCCACAGCTCAACTGTTCAAAGCTATTGAACTCATCTATTGAGCCTATCATTTCCTCAAAGGCCGGCAACGCATCTTTAGTTCCTCTGGTGTTGCGGACGTCCATGAGCGTCGTTGATCACCTTGGTGTTCAAGCCGCACGTTTGCTCCCTTTTATTAAAAAAAATCTTTTTAACCGGTTCTAAGAATTACAAACGTCTTATCACAGCTTATAATAAAAATTTTAATTTTATCAACATGATTCGGTTTCTACTAGTAAAAGTAGAAATAGAAAGAGATGAATGGATTTTGTGAAAGGTGACGTGATGAAGAAAGGAGTGACGAAGGAGATGACGGCAGATAGATTAAACAGGAGAACGAAAACTTACGTAGCATAAAGCTGGTAGATGATGATCTACCTCGTCTTAACACATCTGCTAAAGACGCATCGGGGCATGTAAACGGGATTCTTGATGTACTCCGCATACTTCCTGCGGAATTGCAAAGTTTGTGCGAAGTAAAGCTTGAAAGCAAGTCTAGTGCGAATTCCCGAATAGCGATGCCATACCTACGATCGGTTGTCAATTGACGTTAGTTTATTAAGCCGTGAATTTAGTTCCAACTTGTGTTAATAAATGCTTGTTAGAAGTGACACTTTGATTTATTTTGATATAATGAAAGTTAAAAAATATATTCTCACCGAATTCAGATTTATTCACCGAGACATTTTTTATTAAGAAATAACTTTTTTCTTGGCTTGCCTATTCAAGGAGGTAGAAAAAGAAATCGTTCACCAGGTTTTACTTAAGATTTTGCTTGCACAATATGAGTTATATTTACTTAAAGTCGCTGATAACGTTTGGTCATTCTTTTATATCAAAAACTTATTTGTATATAATTGATTAAAAATAACTTACTTCTCCAGATTATCTTACCTGTATCAAATTTCACATTCATTTGTTAGTGAAATTTTCTTAAAAAGGTGTACTAAGTTTCCATTTCACGTATTTATGTACTGGTGACTTTTTTAATATCCTTCAATTAGTAGTCTTTGTAAACGAGCGAAACCATGACATATTACTAGTGGGATAACGCAGCATTTAGGTCGAATAAGAAATGCATCCGTTGGATTTAGACGCAATTAAGCTTAGCGCGCTCCACTTTCATCTTATGCCGCCTTAGCTCACAATAAATAAGCAGACTTAAAGACAATATCATCATAGTTTCAAATAATGAATTCTACATCATACTCGTACTAATATTCTAAATACGAAAGTTTAGATTGATGGACGGATGTTTGTTAGAGTCTGTAACCTAAACGGCTGAACGGTTTCCATGAAATTCGGCATAGATGTAGAGCATAGTTTGGAAGAACACATAGGCTACTTTTTATCCCGGAAATAGTTACGTTTCCCGTGGGATGCATTAATCTTGTTTTTTAATGTTTACTCGATAACGATTGATGATCTCTGATTGATGCATTGGATACGTACAGTCGGGGAATCTGTCGGTTTTCCACCTTCAAAGCCAAAGTTTTTTGATGGGATTGAGACGAAGACGCAGAACAATAGCCAATAAAATGTAGGTTTTAAATGAGTCGGTACGAAAAAATGGCCGGTTGGTAGTAGACTACTAATTGCTTTTCATATTATCCTATCGTTTACGCAACCCACTGAGCTAATTGATATTTGTGAGAAGAGACGGAGTTAGTATCTCGAAGGTATTGATAACGTCATCGAAAAAAAAAGTGCTTGTAAATTGGCGCTGCACAAATCTATTACAAATTTTTTCGATGACGTTACGACAACTTTATCATGAATATTCGTGGTTAGCCCCTAACAACACATCAACAATGTAAAACTCCACAATTATTGAGTCACAAAAGTAATGTTAGCGTAAAGATTTGTCACAAAGGTATTAAAAGGTTCTTGACACTGGTAGAGCCCGCTTTAACATCTTTGCACGAATGGGCCGGCTCGCCCGGTGTAATACCACAACCACACAGAAAAAGACGTGAAGTGGAAGCAATTCCGCGTTTCGTGTGATGAGTGTGGTGCCGGAGGCCTAATTTTAGTCCCTTTGCCTTTCCACCCTTTTCTTAAGAGGAAAAGATGGGAAGGAAAAGTGAATTTGACGGTAGAGGAAACCCATAGGAAAAGGAAATGTCCTCTTTATGTGCGTCTCCTCCTCCGTGAATTAAGGGTAGGCAACGCATCTGCAATTGCGGATGTTTATGGGCAGCGGTCGCTTTCCATTTCGGTGGATTCAGGTGGCCGCTTGCTCGTTTGCCACCTTATATTATAAAAAAAACAAAATTGTAACTCATATTGGGTCTCGATAATGAGGAATCCTAAATATTTTAAACAAATTAATAATACAAGATAAGTAATATAAAATTGCGTTAGGTATAACGGATGAAATCATATTTTATTAGAAATATTTTTTTTTATAACATAAGGTGGCAAACGAGCAAGCGGCCACCTCAATCCGCCAAAATGGCGAAGCGACCGCTGCCCATAGACATACGCAATTGCAGATGCGTTGCCTACCCTTATCCGACGGAAGAGGAGACGCACATAAAGAGGACATTTCCCCTTCCTATGCATATCCTCCACCGTCAAATCCACTTCCTCTTTCCATCCTCTTCTTGTAAGAAAAGGGTGGTAAAGAGAAAGGGACTAAAATTAGGCCTCCGGCACCACACTCATCACACGAAACACGGAATTGCTTCCATTTCACGCCTGTCTTCTGTTTTTCCATTATAGAAAATTTTAGTACTACCATAATTATTTTCTAAAAAAAACATAAGCTAACAAAGCGTGTATTATATTTTAATTAACCGCAAAACCCAAATGGCATTCGTTGTATGTAGGTACCGACTTCAATACAAAAGTATCGGGCAATGTTAAAAGTTAAATTATGTAGATTTTTCGTTTTAATGAAACTTTTTTCATGCACTCAAAGTTTTAATGTTATTTTAACTTTGGCATCGCCATGCTCCCTCAATGTTCAATTTGTATTTTTGTATTATTTTGTCAACCCATTTTTTAACACAATACAATATATCTTTGTTATAAGGTAAGCGATTAACATCGTTATTTCGGTCTAACATCACAATAATCGGTCGAATCTGCTAAGATAATCCGGACTCTAAGCCCTCCGGCAGCAATGTTAGAAGGAAGTTACATCATTTAGTTGGCTTTACTCAGATTTTGTAGTAATGATGTCAAGATTTGACTTTACAACTTTCTTCACTCTTTACGTTCTAATATTAAACACGTAGGTATCAAATAATTTGATAAACACGTACCCCCTTTTACCCCCTTATGCTGGGTTTCTGATGTTTCTATTTATTTTGTATTACCTAGCGAAAGATTAATGTTAGATTGACTGTGTTTCAACAAGTTACGTAGTTTGGAAACGCATTCCATGAATTTATCGTACCAAATACACGAATGGCTAATCGTAGCTGCAAAGCCGGCTGTTAGTCGGACACGAACCTAATACAAAATGAATACTAAGTAATTACGGTACAAGTTGAAAAGATAAGTCTGATTATTCGAGAAGAATTCGCTTACTAACTTAGCGCTTCGGTTTTCAAGTTTGCTGTATTAAAAGTTTTCAAATTAATTAAGTTAGCCGTCTTTATTAAGCTCGACGTATGCATACCGCTACTTGTTGCAATACAAGTTTACATGAAAGTTCCGCTAGCAGTGTAAATGTTAATAGAGAGGTTCGAGCGATGTTAATACCACTATTTCAAATTAAAATATGAAGAAGTTATATTTGAGTTGTAGACTTGTAGTTGTAGAGGTAGAAAGAGATGGATGGATTGCGTAAAAGGTGACATGATCAAAAAGGGAGTGATGACTGAGATGACGTATGATAGAGTTATGTGGAGGACAAAATTTTGTTGCGCTTACCCTACGGGTGTAGGGTAAGGAGAAAGATGATGATGACGTCAAAAGTATTTAATGTGATCTTCAAAATAAATATCGTTGTTAATGGATTGAAGAGAATAGACCGTAGTTAAATACCTGTTGAATCTGTGTATTGCAGCTTTGCCTCAATCCATCATTACATCAGTAACGCAGGATTATTGCTATACAGTCGGCTTAAACCACTTAGCGTTGAAGTTTGATTTTCAAAGCAATTCACGATTGCCGATTAATTAACCATATTCAAATAGTTCTTCATGAAATACAATGAATTTGAAATGACAATAATTCTGATTAAAAGATATCTGTACTTTTAAATTACTTTATTCATTTCATTGGCCTTACTTCAAACACACTGCACTCAATACGGGAAAGCGGGACTCGATGTTGTTTTGTTTTATATTACACAAAGCAGAATATAAAATAAAAAAATTACAGGCGGGTACAGCATGTCGTGTACAGATACCCCTTCGCTTCCGGCACAGCGTTTTACCTTACCTTTAATTAACATGAAAAAAGATAAACAAGATGTTTATTGTTTTGTTTTTCACAATGAATACACGCAAGCGTGGTTAATATGCTAAAGTCATACTGTAGTCTCTGTTTTGTACAAATAATAAAAAAGCATTGTATCTACGTCGCGAGTGTTAGGTTGCGCGTACCGTGTGCATAAACTTTAATCGCTGACGCTAGTCGTCTATTCGGTCAATACCAACATAGGGATATGTCAACTGTACCTTCTTAAAATCGAAGTGACATCATACATACATGTTGACAAAAGTATTGAGCGACTGGCAATGTCGATGACATATAGAAATGTCGACGATACACAATAGTCGCTCAGCGATTATAATCGTCAGGTTTCGAAAATTTACATCTCCTTGTGTACAAAAGGCCTTGTAAATTCACTTAGTATTGGACTGGCGATATTTGAGTTACAAAAATGTAACTTGCAACGTTCAGAGAAATCTTTTAGCAGGTGAGTGTAAATAAATATATTGAAGAGTTGCGCAAAGAAGTCTGGATGCGACTGAGGAGTCGCGTCGCCTATAGATCTCAATTATGGCTTGATTCAGGTCCATTGATAAAAGTTAAACGTGTTTTCACCTACAACATTCAATAAACAGTAACGACTAAACATTCTAATTAAATTGTCGATCTAAATAAACAACCGTATGCACATTTTAAATACTGCATTTTCTCCGGATAGTAGGTATATAAGTTTCTATGTATGTTTGTAAATTGTGTTGAACAAGTTTTTTTTTAATTCGATTTTCGCAACGCAAATCTTACTTCTTATTAATATAATAAATGTGAAAGTTTTGATGGATAGATGTTTGTTAGAGTTTGTACCCTAAACGGTTAAAGGGATCTCGATAATATTTGGCATAGATATAGAGCATAGTCTGGAAGAGCACATAAGCTAAACTTTTATTTTTTTAATACCACGCAGACGATGCCGCGGGCGAAACCTAGTACATCACATTCCTGAAATCTATGACGATGATATGATGGTATCATGATATAGTGATATGATGATATGATGATTTTATTTTCGGGTTGCATAGAGACATTCCTGTGTATTATACAATAATCTAACTTTATAGATAATAAAATTTGTCTATCGCTTTGGTGTGTGTGAACGGTCCTTAATAATCAGTCGATTTATTGTCAGCCTGCATGAATAACAAAGATTGAGAAAAACACAATTTTAAAATCTCATCATATAACAAGTCTTTTGTATAATCAGATATATAATGTGGTTTTTATGTACATAAGTATTGCATAATAATATCAGTTTTGTCATACTGAAGAGGCATCGTCGTCCTGTGCTTGTTTGGTCTATTTATGGCAAATGCACACGGGAAATTGCATCATAGCGGCAAGGTAGCAAGCAAACATAAATACATACTCCGTATACTCACGAGGGTCGCAACCTAATTGAATTTTACAGTATTAGTTTACTACCTCATGCTTTTAACTACGTAGTTGTTTTCCGTAGAATGACTTGTTATGCCGACATACAAATAGTATATGATTTTATTTGTTATCTATCTTGCGATTATTAAATACTAGCTTTCGCCTGCGACTCCGTCAGCGTGGAATTAAAAAAATAAAAGTGAACTATGTGTTTTTTTAGACAATCCTCTATATCGATACCAATTTTTATCAAAATCCGTTCAGCCGTTTAGACTACAAACTAACAAACATCCATCTAAAGTTTCGCATTTATAATGTCAGTGTGATAGCAGTATAATGTTATTTAAAATTCGTTCTCGATTCTATTTAGAATGAACAGCCAGTTGATGGTAATATGAAACAGTTTGCAATGACATTTATTGAATTTGTAAAGTATTCGATTACGATGCTAAGAGCTATTGTCTCGCTCCGCAAAATGGCGGCTTTGCATCTCGAAATGATATTAAAGCTTGGGGATTGCAAGTGTCGACGAGGTCGTATAGTTTTAACCTAATATTCCTATCTCATAGAATCAGAACAATCTGAACAACTTACTGTTAATCTTGAAAAAAAGGGTCTGGAATAAAACTATGCCGTGTTATGGTTAAAAGTTCTTTACGACCGAAGCCAATAATAGAATATTGAACATTTTTACTTTTTTTAGTGGTATTTTGAGTTAAACTAAACCATCGTACAACTCTTTAGTCTTGCAACTAAACAGTTGAATGGTTTGCGAACCAATTTACAATCGATTATCGCACAAAGTTATCCGATAGTTTAGTCAAATGTGTGCGCCCGCTCTAATCCTAATGGTTCAATATTTTAGTATAAGAATAAAATCGTGTAGGTGGGAGTTCTGAATATTTTTAAGCTTACAGTTTTGAACCTTTTAGGCACAGACAATAAAATTAAAACGTACAAGGAAAATGTAAAATATGGGAAAATCATAATATTTGTTGTGTTCAAATCGTCTCGTCTCGTCTGGAAATTAAGTTTACTTCCGTGGAGTCGGTCCTCGTTGTTGGCGATTTATTTACGGTCGAATACATTCGGTCTATTCAATTCGTTAGAATTACAATTTCAAACTAGTGACAATAGACGGGCGAGGTCGGTATGATAGAATTGTGTTTCCTGTACAGAAAATTCATTTATAGAATTACATATGATGTTAATTTTTTAACGATCAAATTATAAGAAACAAGAACAACCTGTCCGTATTAGGAGAGAAAGAAATTACTTTAATCGAAGAGAAAAGAAATTCATTCTGGGTGCTGCAGAATATACCGAATCACCGGTTTCCAATGAACCCTAAAACTGAACACAGAGTTATGCAGAAGAGAAGAAGATAAAATAACATATACGTACATAATACTACACTCGGTCACAATTAGAAAACTTTATCTAAATCTAAGTAGATCCCTCTGATGTAACTAAATTATTTTAAAACTAGCTTTCGCCCGCGACTCCGTCCGTGTAGAATTATTTATCCTCTACAACTATACTAAATTTCATCAAAATCCTTCCAGCCGTTTAGGCTACAAACTCTAACAAAGATCCATCCATCTAAACTTTCGCATTTATTTATAATATTATATATTTATAATATCAGTATGAAGTGTGACTATCATTATTTACTCTGGGTTCTTCAAAATTCCATTTATTTCATCATAACCCAGCTTCATAAGTGTTAGGTTAAACTATTTTTAAAGGTATTAAATGATTTCAAATTAAAATTATAATTAAACAACGAACTGCGTATAAGCGTGTATTTAACGAGAGTGAATAAACAGTACAGATGTGTGAGTCACGGAATCGCTGACCTCAACCCATACTCTTATTTAAAGAACTACGTTAGTATCACACGACAGCGTAACAGGACAGAAAGATACTACAATTGTTTGAACACACGAAAACAGTAAACAATGGCAGTACTGTATTGCTCTGCTACACTATTCTGCCGTTCACTTGTCTCTTTAGACGTTCCAATTAATTTATTAAAGTAAATATGTTTAGTTGAATTTATTTATTGGTTCGTACTATTTCAGTCCATGAGTAAACTGTTTTCATAGCTTTAAATTGTAGTGAATACCAAAATCATTTGGTATATTGAAATTCTCATTTCGAGTTTAATCAAAATGACGAATAGTGAACACGCATTCAAATAACAGGTACAACGTTTTAATAACTTTTCAAACTAATAAAGTTTTTTTTACGAACCGCGTGATAAATTTCCGCATTTCCAGCCATGTTAAAATTTCGGTACTGTACCAAAGGACTTTATTAATGTTTTCATTTGATACGTGAAAATTGGAAAATGTAATCCGCGTAAATTTTATACGTTTATTAAATTCTGCGTAATACGTCCTCTATTTTCGATTTGTACAAAATCAATTCATGTGTCCATTGCGGTGATTATATCTTGTCAAAGGGACTTACAAATGTGTGTAATGAAGTTCTAGCTTATAGTTACTTTTCTACTTCATAGCTAAATCTTTTTTTTAATTTGTTCAGATATAAGTTGTCCTCAAACTCGGCGTATTAAGCCTTTACCGTCAACGGTACTTATCTGTAAGATAACTCATCCGGGCCCCAGTGTCAACGAACATTTTATCTAAGTTGGTACACAAGAACACACGAGTGTGGTGGACTGTAAGTGGACTGTTATATAGGATTTAATAATCATACTATCATACTAATCATACTTTTACTTACTAATATTATAAATGCGAAAGTTTAAATGGATGGATGGATGTCTGTTAGAGTTTGTAGCCTAAACGGCTGAACGGATTTTGATGAAGTTTGGTACAGATGTAGAGGATAGTTTGGAAGAATACATCTACTTTTTATCCCGACAAAATGTCCAGTTCCCGAGGGACACGTTATTTACATCGTTCATCTGTTTTCTAATACCACACGAACGTCGCGGGCAACAGCTAGTTTTCATATAATTCTAATGTTACACTTAAATTTAAAATATTAGGTGATACGTATTTTTCTCCTAGTAATGTAACTATAAAGAAACAAAAGCCATCCAATATAATTGTTTATATTAGGGTAGCTATTTATTTTTTACTAACTTTCGTCCGCGACTCCGTCCGCGTGCTTTTAATAAAAACAAAAGAAAGTAGCCTACGTGTTCTTCCAGACTATCCTCTACATCTATGCCAAATTTCATCAAGATCCGTTCAGCCGTTTAGGCTACAAACTCTAACAAACATCCATCCATCCATCCAAACTTTCACATTTATAATATTAGTCTAATATAAATAAAAGTCGGCACAATATTTGCGTTTCAGGAAATTTTTCTTTGACATTTAGTGTTACAAAGTAAGTACGCTTTAGAAGAACTAGCTCAATTGATATTCTAAAAATCTCTTTACATTTAATAGAATAATTTTTCAATCATTGAAATTAATATTTCTACGTCAGTAACGTAAATTGCAAAATAAAATATTGCTTCGTATAATATTGATCAAATCGGTACTGGTCTGGTGCTCAAGGAATCCATCCATGTACGAGTGGGCTGTATTGTGTATTTTATTCAGGAAAAGTTAAAAAAACCAATCCTCGACACAGTCGAATGGAAACAAAGGTGCTTGACACATCATTATTAAATCTTAGTAAATTATAAATGCGAAACATTTAGATGGATGGAGAATTGTTAGACTTTGTAGCCTAAAAGGCTTAACGGATTTGCATGAAATTTGGTACAGATCAAGAACAGTCTAGAAGACACTACTTACTATTGTTCTTTTTTTAATTCCACGCGGACGGAGTCACGGGTGAAAGCTAATTCATGTATTGTACTGCTAAAACAGTACGTGTAAATTTCCCTTTACGTATTTGTGCACTAGTCACCCATTGGTCGAAATTCCGTGAGTTCTTGAACATTGATATGGGACAAATATCGACATTTAGACTAAGGGTCGAGCTTACAAGCCGGGTCATTCAAAACGATCCAATCAATTCTGCCACAACGCAAACACTGGGCTTACATCAAGGTGTATAGATTCGGTCGCTGACCACAGCGTTCAGCAAATAACTACTGTTTGTAGTCTGGATTTGTAAACTAGATAGTGACTTTAGATATCAAAGGTAACCTTGTTAATGCTCAACATTTTCATACTTATGTAAATTTGAACGTTCGTGTTTATTTAATGTTAAAACTGATCTTTGAGGTACGGTATCCGTGATTTATTTGCACACTACCTTTTGACGATACTATGATCGCGCGAAAAATAAAACTTACTACAGTCTAGTTATATGTTCTTTATAAGTTTATCTAAATAAGATATATTGATAAATGACGCATATGAAGTATTGAATTCAATTTGTATGAAGGCAAATGCCATACTTAATAAACAGGTATCGTAGTGACGAAACAAACACGTAGCGAACAATTTTGTACTATCGATATTCTGTTTAAATAATTATAGAACTCAACTAAATTTTTTTTTTCTATTAACTAAATTAGAGGACAATTTTAGTATTGATTATAGTGTAGAGGATTTAGCGATGACAGAAATAATAGCGAAATCCAATTCGATTACGTACGGCTGTAGTAGTAATAAACATTTGTTCACTCTCATTACTTGTTATGGTCTTTAATAATTTGAGAAAACAGTGTTATTTTTTTATTTCGTAAATTATAACTATAAATCTTTCGATGCCAACTTCTATAAGAATAAAAATAGAAAATCGATAAGATTCGTGACTGATTTTACACAACCATCTACTAAATTTGAAATGAATTGTCAAATTAATCTAAATTATTTAGACAAACTAAAAGAATATTTTACGTCTGCGCCAAATACCGAAGGTCAGTCTTATTTGTTTTGACAGGCTTATGAACTTAAATAACCTCTAAAAACATAAAATCAAACATTCCAAAGGATAGAAATTCAATTTCATTGAAGGTTGTGTTGTTTTAATTCTATTGGTAGATGGTAAACAAGACACAAGTATACTAAAATTTAATAATAAATACAAGCTGAGTTTGCAAACTCGGCAATTTGTTTAAACGCCACGTCGACGCTTCTGAGCTGCGACGTTATTTGAATTAGCAAGTTTAGACATCTATCCGCTAGCGCTACGTAATTACATATGCCACTGATAGATCGGGAACTCCGTCAGTATGGAACATCACTAGACGAACATAAAACTGTCAGGAAATTGTGAAAGGAAACATTAATTCTCAACAACTGTAGTCATAAAGAAAACTTCAAGCCTATTTGCCTATTATTTTGTAGTCTACCTCTATTTTTACCATATATGAAAATGAAAATGAAAAAAAAATCTCATTCTTTCAACAATTCTGAAATTACGTGGTAACAAAGAAAACTATATATGTTTGTAATCATTAGTAATATTTTACGTTTAACATAAAATTGACAATAATTTATTAAAATGTTATTTAAATAGTCATTTCAACACTAGCTTTCTAAGATATTTCATGAAACGTGCGATCTCTGGAGAGTTACCAACAAACACATTTTTCTCTGCGTTCCAAATAGCATACGACATCCATTTACAACGCAATGGTTTTTAAATTTCACCAAGGAAACACTTTCCGTCCCGCACGAATAGTAAAGAGCTGTTTTATTCATTTTAAGATTTTTCGAATTCAATTTATTCGTTTTCAACATTAGGATGAGACTCAAACGTGACTAGTGTTGAATTAATTAAGACGATAGGATTAAGAACCTTTTATTATGAAAAATTGTAATCTTTCATTCATTTTAACAGACCAGTATAGTTCTGGCTTTGTTAGTCTGGGCGTGATTTCTATTGCGCCCTCTTTATTACAGTTAGTGAGGGGATGTGAGCGATGGTTTAATTTCAAGCAATTCGGAGACCTATGACGCCCTTCTCTGTCAGGCGCCCTGGGCGGTCACGCACCGCGTCCTAATGCAACCACTGGCCTGTCCTAACATAAATTAAAAATGGCACAATAAGGACGTCATACGTCTTGCATCGTCTGTCTTCCAATTAGAAAAGAGTTTAAAAATAATAAGAATGAAAAATGTTAATACCAGACTAAGGCATTTAACTTTTTAATATTATTTAGCGTATAGACGTTATGGTAAGTATGTTTCATAAAGCACTTCACGTGTACTTAAGTTGAAGTTTTCCCTTCGCTGTATTTCATATTTGTATGAGGAAAGAAATCTAAAAAGTACACAAGAAAAATTGCAATAGCGAGGTTGTTAGTAAAGGCCGCATATGTGTGGTTTCGACAGCGTCAAATTAATTAAATATATATATCAGAATTCTCAACAATACGGTGCAAAATATTCATTATTCCACTACCAATCAAAAGTTAATGAAAGTGCATGTACATCTGAAAGGAACCACAACGTTTTTTTTTTAATTACGTTCTCGGAGTGAACCGCAACATGTCTTTCCTTTTGCGGTGGTTTGACAATATGCTGAACTCAAAGCAATGTGTTCTCATTTCTACGACTTCTTATTACGAATGCATTTTTAATATTACCTACATTATTCTTTCAAATGAATGGATTAAATGTATTTTAATTCGTAACTATTACTCATTCTATTATTAAAGTAGATTTTAAATTATAGTAAGACTTCAGTAGATCAATTTAGTCACCCCTTAGGGTAGGCTCCAAGCCTTTCAGAAGGGATGTGTGAATATATGAAGATATAAGTACAGTTCGGGAATTTAAACCGAAGCGGGGAACAAAAACCAATACAACGCTGCTTATAAATGTAATATATATCTGTATAAAAAAGTGGGTTAGTGACACACGGCTAGTTTCTTTTTTTATTATTATACCTTCGTTTGCACCACTCACTGTTATATAATTAGTGATTTGTAAGAGGCGGTTTTTTCCTGAAAGAGAACACCGTAGATTTCCGCGACTGTACATTGGTGTAAAAATTAACTAAACAATCGCGGATTTACGATTTTGTTACCTCTGTTAACAGACTTCCTGTCTTTGATAAAGTGTATGTCATTATTTTACTGCAGTGGAGACTCGCTGTAAGATTGTAAAACATAGAGATGTATGCTTTGAGTTCCTGATTAAGTTTACCTTAAGTTCGCGGTATTATGTTAAAGTAATGTGAAGCCCACGCTGAGAGACTTAACTTATGTTACAGACAGTTTCTTGTTTCCAACTTGCACATGTTAGTTATCAAAGGAATCGTAATTAATTTAATAAGGATTAATTAACGCTTGCTTCAATTGATACCGAGATGCAATTACAAGATCTTAATGTAATTACGTTAGTGTAGTCATTTCATGCGGTATAAACTAATGTTACTGAACGACTATGAATCTGGTCTATTTATAAACTGACTGACTGACGTGTAAAGTGTGCATTAAACTTATAATTTCATGTATCATATATAATGTACTCATTTAAATATTGTAAATCTTTTTCTGAAATTTATATTATATAATTTATAATATATTAAACATTTCAATCAATAAAAAAAACTAAACTAAAGAAACAAACGATTATTACGAAATAACCACATCATGAGTTGTTTAAATACAGTTTTTACCAGTTCAAAAATGCGGTTTGTTAACTACACAGCTAACACCAGTGTTGAAAACTTATCCAGTATATCGTTCGTGCCCAACACGATATAAAAAGTTTATCTCAGAGCTCGGATTATAAAGTTTACATTAGCTTTACGTTACCGTATCGTATCATATAGCCGTTAAATAAAAATGGACATATTTTCAAATAAAATGTGTTGCATAAAAATATGTTTTTCGACAATGGTGACGAATCAATGTCACCCGATACAAAATACATTCAGCACGGAAATAAGGAAGAAAGATAAATTGGGTTTTATGCAAACTTAAATAATTCGTCACAAAAAGCAAAAGTCACTCTTTACATTAAAACATTCGAAGGGAGAGATTTTATAATGTCAATATGTCGTCAGAATAATTGAAATGCATCGAATTTTATACGTTGCAAAGGATCGAATTCCGAGCGTCGTCGGATTCAACTAAAATTCAGTCGTCAATGAATTGAGGCGGATACATATTGGCCCCTTTCTGATTGTCGTACGTACGAACCTACCGCTTCATTACTTACTGAAACGATATTGAAATTTTAATCCCAACTGCGGCTTTTTTAAATTAAACATACATTTATAAAAGTATAAAATGTTCGGAAAAGCAAACTACGAAATCACTCTACTATCAGATTTGTTAATTGCTGACTAAGAGATATCATACTATACTAAGGGAGAGTAAAGTCTAGTTAGAATCAAACTAGCCGTTGCGTTGATTACCCGGAACAAAGGTGGCTTAACTGACAGTCAAACAATAATTTCGATATTATATACAGATACTCCAAATTTATTAATTTGCATAGTTTTATTAATATATTTTAATATATCGAATTCGTAATAATACCGAATCATGTTCGTTGGATTATGATTCATATTCATTAACATGGCTTATGTCGGTATATAACAGGACGTATTGTATTTTGTAACAATGAGAACTACAAACCAGGTAATCCGTGGCTCTTTGAATCAAAATATCGATTTGTGCACTAATAAACTATTTAATAATGTATTCAGCAATGTACATATATTATTAGTAACACTATTTTTATTAAAAAAAATTTAAGTTACCCGAAACACATGGCAAATTTTGTAAGCATTTAGAAATGTAAACGTAAATCTTTGTATTTCCGAAGAACACAAAGTTGTAAAATTGTCAACTATTTGCAAATTAGACTGAAAATGTAAAGAGCGTTTAATATTAAAAACTAATATTTTACAAGTTAAGATGTTTCATAATTTTACATTTGTGTCACGAGAATTTATGTTTGTATTGTTTTGTGTCAAATATGGTCATGCTAATGGACTGGCTTTGAGTGTCGGATGTACATTACCTTATACGATGACGATCATGCATATCAATGACATCTTCTATTAGTATAACCTACTACCAATCAGAAGTTTCACACAAACATAGCATAGTGAAGTAGAGCAACAGATTGTCAGTACTACCATTGTTGGACTGGATGTACTGTTCAAATTCAATATCAATCTGTGGCGGATGAAGGATATGTCGGGATAGGCTTTGTTTTGAGTAGTTTGACTCTCTTGTTTCTATAGTTTAGATCAAAGACTATAAAATTAACAGAATCAACATTTGAAAAAATACATCTTTAAAATTTGTCACTGAAGAATTCGGAAATGTAATTTTCGTTTATTTTATAAGATTTCCTTTTATTACATTTTGTACAACTTTAACTGAAAGCGTTTACTCGCTAAGCTCTTTCTATGAACATGTGAAACCATTTACAGAGTATATTTGTTCTCAAAAGGGATTTATAACATTTTCTATTTATTTAGTTAACGTCGTTTAAAAGGACGTTTTAACGGATTTCGACTATACAATTTCTTTACCTGAAATTTTTAACTCACTAAAGTTGGATTTCGAAAGTTTCTATTTATTATATCAATACCTATTGATTACTGAGCGTCAGTGTTTAAGCACTTGACTTGTAATCTACAGGTCTTGGGTTTGAATCCCGCCATGTACTAATGTGATTTTTGATTTTTCGAATTTTCATATGTACATAATTTACCCGACGTTCTTACGGTGAAGTAAAACATCGTGATGCAACCTGCACATATCGGCGAAGAAATTCAAAGATGAAGTCAACCAACCCGCACTTGGCCAGCGTGGTTGACTACGGCCTAGTCACCCCTTATTAGGGTAGGCTCCGAGCCCCTCGGTGGGGACATGTAGTAAGCTGGTGATGACGTTGACTAACTACTTAATGATAAGTTAACCGTAAAACGAAGTAAAACCTGAGTTACTTACTTCGGAAACGCATTTCATGAAGTTATCGAACCAAGAACACTAATTAATCGTTAAAAGTACCTGGGAAACTGCCCATAAATAACATATTACATGTATCATAACAATTTAAATTTAAAGCGCAGGATTATCACGGATATATATTTTTTTCTATTACGCGTAATTTAGTCACATGAAAAATCGGCAAATCATTTAAAAATAATACCGACAATCATTAAGAAATGCATACAAAATATTTAATTTAATTCCTATCCCAAGTAGAGCGGCGATAGGCGGTCGTGAAATGAAGCCAAAACATTAAGGTTTGTAAAAGAGTATGCGAGGACCCCACGTGAATAAGGACATAATTAACTGTTACTGGCGACTGTAGTTGAACATATTGAACTAGGTAAAGTGCAATGCCGTCTGCAATGTTTATGTATATAATAAACTTGTTAGCCTTGTTACGATATATATACTTAATGTAATTTAATAAGTAAATGTCTAAGAGCAAGCGTCTAAGAGACTAAACTATCGCATATCTGTTGTGCGATTGTCGATTGTTTCACAGCCCATTCAACTGTTTAGTTGCACAAATAAAAATCGAGTATTGTGCATCTCCATATAAGATCATAGGAATCAAAGCGCTACTAAAGAGTTGGGCAATAGATTAGTCAAAGGTGTGCGCGTGCTCAGAGTTGGCGCCTTGTGCTACCGATGTCTATAATAACAAAGACAAGAAAAATGAAATAGACCGTTATTATATAAGAGGAAAAAGAGGAATATGTATTATCAAGATATAAAAAATACTCATTTTTTATTGGACTGTGATAAAAAAAGCAATGGTCAACTTTATTTCCTCAAATAGTAAGATAAAAGTCTGCATTTGTCTTTAAAAGAGAACAAAAAAAGAATTTCCCAGAAATAAATCAATAATTATAAGACACTAGCTGTTCCCATGCGGCTTTATCCGCATGAAATTATGAATTTTTTATTTTATTGTCTACTTTCGGCAAAATATCAATAGAAAATGTCAAACTGACATGACAAACCTTGGCAATCTTGTTTCCTTGATGTTGGCAGCAACTTATGGTCTCTTTCCAACATTAGGATTTTATCCAAAATATTTACCCCCTAAGTTTAATGGCGTGAAAATATAGCCTAAAATGTGACGTAAGTGTAGGGCTTTTTATTAAAGAAAGAATTATTCAAAAATATGCTGTAATTGCTGAGATCTTAGGCAACAAAGAAGTGTGTGTTTACGCTTTATTATAATAGTATAGATAATAAATACAGGTATAATAAAACATGTTTGAATGTGTAATATATTTGTGTACTGGTTCGGTTAATTGGAATGGTAGATGTATTCAAGTTAAGATGTTTCTACATACCAACGAGCAAATAAGCACCTTGCTTTGTGTGACACGAACAATGTCTTGGAATAGCGTATGTTAGAAGCATAAGGGCCTCTTTAACGCTTTGTCCACGGTAATGTCACCGACCGATCGTAAATGAATACCGTTTGTTATTTGACTAGATATATAATCGGTTAACATTGAATATTTTTTTGGTCACAGGTAACAATATTACGAACAGATTTCCATCTCTGTATTTTATTATTTTTAAACTAACTTTCTATCAACAAATTTTCGATCTTGAGTTTGAATACAATAAAATACCTTTTATTATAAACTAGCTATTGCCCGAGACTCCGTTCGCGTGAAATAAAAAAAAACAATAGTAAATAGCTGTGTTTTTCCAGACTATCCTCTACATCTATACGGAATTTCATCGAAATCCGTTCAGCCAAAGCTACGAACTCTAACAAACATCTTCCATGTAAACTTTCACATTTATAATATTAGTGTTTACTCTGATTAATAATAGAAATAAATAATTAAATTGACATTAAATAATTTTATAAGTAATTATCTATGCATGAGAGATTTTAGAGATGAACAAGCTAAGTATTTTAACGTAGGGTGTAGGGGAAACCCGACGTCAAAGGATCGAACAGGAAGTGCGATCGCCTGCATCAGTTAATTAGTTTTATTACCACTACCCATGGAATTGCCTATCACTTTTAGTACTATATACTCGTACTTGTAATACATGTAACCTCTTATAATCCAAAGATAATGTAAACCTTAAGAACAGTCACAGAGTCTCCACTGGATAATAATACAAGATTTTATGTTATTTACAAAATAAAAACGTCATTACCAGTTGCCGATAAAAGTTATATTTAAAAAATAAAAATGTATAAAGTAATATTGAAAAATTTCAGAACTAAAGCATTGTGTCTATTTTTATTGGTCTTAATTTTTTTTAATATTTAATCGTCTTTGAGTATTAAGAAATTATGACTGATTATTTAAGACTAGCTGTTCCCGTGCGGCCTCATCCGCAAGAAATTATAATTATTTTATTGATTACATTTGTCAAATTCTCTATTTCAAATGCCAAAGTCACCGTTACCATAATAACCTTGCTTCCTTAATGTTGGCAGCTTGTAGTTTATGGTCCCTTTCCCACATGAAGGTTTTTACAATTTATTTAGCCCCTGAGTTTAATAGCGTGAAAATATATAGTCCAAAGCGTGTCTTTAGTGTAAGGCTTTTTATTAAAGAATGAATTATTCAAAAATATACTGTGATTGCTGACATCCTACGCCACAAAGTAGTGTGTGTTTACGCTTTATTATAATAGTATAAATGGTATTTAAAAAATAACCCTATATAAAACTTGTCACTCTTCTTGTAAATTCTGAGGCAACAATAATTAATACAACGGATTTATAAGTGGAATTCCAAGCTAAAATACTAACATCTAAAGAAATGACTGTCGGATAAACAGCTCAAAGTGTAAGAATACTAGAATAAGTTTGATTACTGGCTTTGTCAAGTTAATGTCCATACAAAGTTCAAAAAATAACGAAAAAAAACACAGCATATGTTACTCAATGTTAATGCTTTCTAATGGTAAAAGAATTTTTGAAATCGGTCCAATAGTTTTTGAGTATCGCTACATACAAAAATACATATCTTATTTCTCTATAATTGAAGTGATAGGTAAAAAGGGTATTGCTATCTCTTTCATTATCTGCACAATAGAAGAAATAACGATATATTTTGTACGTGCACTTCGGCAGTGGAGACACATGGATAACATTGTTAGTATAGAAATATTGTACCTTACAATAGCAGGAATAACTCTCGTGTGGTGTTTGAAGTATGTACATCGCGTTTGTATTATTCAAGTACATCTTCGTATTCAGGTCTCGAAAAATCGTATACATTGTTCACAAATTGTTAGAATACAACCTATGTTGATAAAATCGATTTAAATTTATGTCTTAACTAGAAGTTCCCGTGCGGCTTCATGCGCATGAAATTATGAATACTTTATTTTATTGTTTACATTTGTCAAATTCTCAATTGCAAATGACAAAATGATATGACATGACAAGCCTTGACAATCTTGCTTCCTTGATGTTGGCAACAACTTATGGTCTCTTTCCCGCATTAGGGTTTTTATCCAAAATATTTACCCCATAAGTTTAATGGCGTGAAAATATATAGCCTAAAGCGTGACATAAGTGGGCTTTTTATTTAAATAAAATATTCAAAAATATGCTGTAATTGCTGACATCTTAGGCAAAAAAGAAGTGTGTGTTTACGCTTTATTACAATAGTATAGATATCGTTTTGTTATTTTTTTACTAAAATATAATCAATATAAATAGTTGCGTTTTGTTTTCAATTCGGTAGGACATTCTGGGGATAGAAGAAAACATTTGTGTTGGGAAAATCTAGAAATTAACATCATATGTTCTATATACAAAGCAATGAAAATTGGAAAGAGAAAGATTGGTGTGGAACGGGACGCATATTTAGGGTAACATCTTTCTGTGCGTCCTTTAGTAGTTTGATAAAGTACCCTAAAATATTTTTGTTTAATTTTATAAGGAAGGAATTAAATTTATATTTACGGAGGATTTCATTTTATAAATGTTAAAACCATTTGCGGCAAAAGAATTTCAAGAAAATCTATTCACATTTCATCTTCACGAACACTGTAGGTGCTATGATACTGTAAAAGCAGAAAATTTTCAAACGTAAAGACAGATTAACGCTAAATAAAACTTAGTACTCATTCATAAGCTCCCTCTTCAAATAGAATTAATTTTTAAATTCAGAACAGCGCAAAGATATTACATTTTCACACGCTGGTGGTTTCTTTTTACTAATTCCATTTCATTAATGTATGGTCACGTTTAATTTATTTTTTAATCTTACACCACCCACACACGTTACATTTTGGATAACTATTAATCTAATGTACTAGGTTTCGCCCACGACTCATTGCGCGTGTAATTAAAAAAAGGAAAGTAGTTAGCTTATTTGTTCTTCCAGATTATCCAGTACATCTACCAAATTTAATGGACATCCGTTCAACAGTTAAGGCCACAAACTAACAAACATCCATCTATTTAAACTTTCGCATTCATAATATTAGTAAGAGATGTATAGTTACGTCACACTTTCAATGTTCAAATGTTCAATTTATAATACGGCTTGTAAAATTAATTAAAAATATTAAAATATACTTTATATTGTTCTTTTTGTCTCATTCGAATTACGTAATATTTTTTCTGTACAAGCTTTGGCTTTTTATAAAACCATTTCCCGATTCCTCTTTTGGCAGTGTTGAGAACAAAGAACTCTACAAAGAGATCAGAGACAAGCAATCGTTTATAAAAGGTATGATTTTTTCTTAAAAAGAATTTAATTAACAGATACGTTGGCGCTCTTGCTAAAGCAATTTTGATTTTAAATTTGAAACATAAAGCCAGTAACGCAGTTTCACATAAGGAGAGAACAGTGATACTATGCGTTACTGCTACTAACTGGATTTTAAATCGATAAACTGGACTGTTGTACTGTACTCTTCTGCCCTGCTGTAAAACTGGCATCGTCGGGAAGTTGAATCGCTATTTGTATGAAATGTTCTCATTACCTTTCAGAGAGTTTGTAGACAATAAAATGTAAGACTCGCCGAAACTTTGTAACTAACTTGCTTTTGACACAAAGTAAAACGAGAAGCAACACTTCGACAAGTTTCATAAATTAATTGCAAATATTTGGATCCAGTGCTGACTGGGCGATGCAATCCTGATAGTTTTAGATGAACATTTAATTGTACTAACTACAAGTTCAGACTTTCAGACCGTGAGTTTCATTTAATTTCGTTGTTCAATAAGTACTAATAGCATTAGTGTGTATCGAAATAGATTTAGTCGCTTCTGTTTGTTGCAATGTTTAATTTAAACTACTATTCAACATTGTATTGCGACTGATTTAACGTAGAGGATAGTGTGTAAGAATACATAGGGTACTTCAGTTTTGGTTTTTTTTATTATTCCACGCGGATGGAGTCGCGGGCGAAAGCTTGTTTATTCTAAAATCTTACGTTCTAGTTGCGCAATATCACAGTAACACGAAAAATCTCAGCTTTATTTATTAGCCATACAAGCAAAATTCGCTGTGAAAAATGTATTTTTTTTATTACGAAGTTTTTCCGTCTTCATGAAATGGTTGGAAGTTTTCGCTTTGTACATTATTGCTCCACGCAGCAGCCGTCGGAGAAACCAAGAGTGTTTTGTTTTAAAAGCAAAAACACGTTGGTATCAAGCTTTTCATTTGAAAAAGTTTCCGACGCTTGAATGTATGTATACTCGATTCAGAAACTGGCTTAAGAACGAGCCTGTGTGGATTTTAGAATGGACTTGATTACTTAGAGTTACCGCATATATTTTGATGATTTTATTAAACTAGCAAAAATATAATATATGGTAGAAAGACTGCATAAGATGCTGTTTTTTTTATTGGCAATTTATAGATGAAAATGCGAAGTTCCCTGTTTTCATGGCAGCTAAACCAAACACTCATCGATCTTCGGATCAGACAGATTCATGTGAATTCGTGAACAATAATCGTTATCAGAGCTCTTCGCGAAGTCTGTTGAGGCAACGTCGGCAGCACTTTGCCGCACAAGCTAAAACCGCTGGATTAATCCCTGTACAGCGGCTCTATCAGAAATCTAGAACATAAGCCTTTTGTAGATATACTGAGATAATTGTAATTGCACGATTTTATTAATTTTGTAGCAATGATTTATTGCAGACGAATAACGTTGTAAGTTAAATAAATAAGAGATACGCGTTTACTTTATCTCGATCACTATTTATATTGCCAAAAAGCGATGAGAATTTCAAAAATCATGAATAAAACGTTGAATTTAACTAGTATTTACAAATGTTTGTGCTGTAAAATGTGAATATCAGTGAGTAGGTACTATTTTATTATATTGAAATAAGGGAATTGCTTTGTGCATATCGTTGTTCCGCGTTGTTTAAATAAACTCTTTATTTACGCTTTCACAAAAACATGGCTTTTAAAACGTGCATCAGCCCGATTGTTTTCCAGAGCATATTTGTCATGATATGTTCGACTTTTATGAGAATTTCATTTGTTTTTCAACGAATGATTTTCAATAAATACATTTCGTGTCGTGTATTCAATAAACTTGATAATTACGTCCACTAGAAAAAATTGCATTTAGTCGTTAATTTTCTAATATTTTAAGGTATTATGCAGTGAAAACCTACAGTTATGTTACATTGTGGTGTGTAAAATATGTTATTAGTTACGTAATACCGAATAATAGTGGCATGTTGAATTGTTATACTATGTATAATATTTCCAATTGCACAAATGATTTCATAATGACAAAATTGGTTATTGTTCCAAAACGAACATGTAAATGTACAGAGTACCTACATATAGCCCAGAGCAGTAGTGCCGTTATTTTAGCGGCTAAGTGCTTCGGGTGAGGTTACTGTTTTACCCCCTTTTTATCAGTTTTG
The DNA here is from genome assembly GCF_000836215.1 of Papilio polytes. NCBI lineage: Eukaryota > Metazoa > Arthropoda > Insecta > Lepidoptera > Papilionidae > Papilio > Papilio polytes. The sequence goes on from NW_013525583.1 coordinate 148,892, forward strand.
GGGGGGGGAGACGTTAACAAGGTTAGATGAGATAGTGTAATTAGCAGACTTATAGTGCCCCCTTCTGTACAGATCCTTTGGCGGTCGCCCTACCCTAACGCCAACCCTGTTAGTACAGTGATATACATTTACGTATCAGATATGACACAATGTTATTTTATACATAAATGACCTGTCGTTCCGGTATACGCCTCGCCACTGTCCGAACCCATTCAATGCACTTTCGATTACTTTGAAAAATTGCTCTGCGGATTTATCGATGCATTTTATTTATTTAAAATCTCTCCGTCAAACTTCGGACTTTTTAAAAAATGATGTTAACTTTCCCGGTATTATTTATTATGTAAAGTTACTTTATACTTGATAAATATAACTTTCTTTACGGATTACTTTAAGTTGAAATGTAGTACAAAGTTATACAACTGTCGTCAAATATAAAAATCTATTTAAATTTTCTGGTAATGTTATAAATCTGTAAGTTTAGGATTGAAGATTATAAGGTATCTCCGGAACAGGTTAAAGGATTTCGTTTAAAGGTACAGATGTAGTTCTTAGTGTGGAAGGGTAATTTTAAGTTTTTTTTTTATTGTTTTAATGAATTGAATACAGTATACAATTGTTTTGCATAACTTTAATGCGAATAAATTCATTTTTTCACAACAGAAATAATAATTCGTTTACAAATACACAATCAAACATCGGTCAAAATTCGGAACTCCAAAACTCGATTAGCGTTTTATTCGATTGTACGATTGTGCTTCGACCGATTAAATCAATAAATATTCATACGAGTCCCATACGAACAGATAATTTTGGTTTGTTTTCGAAACATTAACATTTCAATGCGAGCACAGAAAGAACACATTTTACATTGATTTCGACGATTTATTAAATCGAAATATTGGAGTTGTGAAACTATGAAATTGAAATTAAATTAAGGAAAAGCGAGTTGTAGATGGAGACATATTAACATAACAAGTAAAATTAAGTCAGGCTTATCTGGCGTAGATTTTTAAATCATATCATATAAATATTATAAATGCGAAAGTTTAGATGGATGGATGTTTGTTAGCGTTTGTAGCCTAAACGGCTGAACGGATCTCCATGAAATTTGGCACAGATGTAGAGCATAATCCGGAAGAATACATAGGTTACTTTTTATCTCATGAATAGTTACGGTTCACGTGGGATTCATTAATTTAGTTTTTTAATGTTTGCCCCACTATTCTACAACGGTTCAACATATCTTATTAAAATTTGGCACAAATATAAAACAAAGTCTGGAGTACACATGGGATAAGGTTCATCGCCGAGAAATATCCGGTTCCCGAGGGATACGTAGTTTTTTGCTATTTATATAGTTCGTGTGTTTCTAATACCACGCGGACGAAGTCGCAGGCAACAGCTATTAACGAATTTTTGTTGATTTGATCTCTTGACATGTCAAGAACATTATAGCTCAATAAGTGAATTCGAAAAGGTAACTGTAAAATATCTTGCCGATATTTTATTGTAAATAATATTTTAAATAAATGAAAATTTACATGAACGTTTGTTAACAGCTAACTCCACAAAGGCCTACCGGATGTGGATGAAATTTTGCACACATACATTCCTAGTACTAATTAGTCTACTTATCAAAGTTTGTATTTCGCCAGGACAAAGTCACGGGCAGTAGCTATTCATATCGTAATTCCTGATTTAAGGTATGTCGTCATTTCGTCAACCAACCCCCAAATAATGCAATAATCAGTCTAGCATAAGCTGATTGCGGTTGCGGTCCGCGCTATAAAATCATTTTAGTTAGGTATTACCCGTAACCAACGCGGCTTACGAGCAGATAGACAGACAAAAAATGTTTAATTGCGATTTTCGTTATTATCAACGCAAATACATTATCTTTCCGAATTCTGGAAGTTTTCTTTTGATATTACAGACACTCCAATTTTATTATATGTATAGATTGATTTAGAAGTATACATAGGTATAATTTAGTATTTTGATTAACTATTTTTATAAGCAAATAGTACTGAAAAATGTTTACCTTATTTATGGTATAGCGTATTCGTATTTAAATGTTTAATTATTACATTAAAGGTTTTTAATTAATTTTTCTTTAAAAATTAAACTAATTCTATAAGAATTGATTTTGTTAGTAGACTTGGTAGTAGATTTACAATATTTTTAACGGAAAGATTATTCTTTTAATATTTTAAAGTGCTTTCATGTGTGACTGGCGTGAGTGCGAGTGTATCTTTGGAGACAATGTTATTGCAATTCTGAAAGTGTGCATCTGAGAGAAGTACCATTCGTATTAATGTTCTTGGATTGTCTACTTGTAAACAAAAGAAAAACAATACATTTGTGGAAAAGGCCCGACAAATGAACTCCTAAAGTATTTTACAATTCCGTTTTGTTACCTTAGGGCAACACGTTGTGGATGGCGATTTCCTTGTATGTTGCCATGTATTTCAGATTACTAGTGTACATCGTTAATGAAATTGTTTATATCTTAAATTAACACTTCTTAAACTAACTTTTTTCCGTGACTCAGATCGCGTGGGATTTCATTAAAAAGTGAGTAGCCTATATGTTCTTCCAGATGTACTGTACATTGCCAAATTGATGGATGGATATTTGTAAGATTTTGTAGCCTAAACGGCTGAACGGATTTGGATGAAATTTGGCATAGATGTAGAGGTTATTCTGGAAGAACACATAGGCTACTCACATTTTATTAAATACCACGCGGACGGAGTCGCGGGCGAAAGTTAGCTGATGATATATTTCTTGGGTTTATAGCTGATTATATAATTAGTACGTGCCGCATTCACAGTGATTGTGTAGCTTTATACTTAGTTTGATCCTAGAGTCGATATTTTACTTCGGTATTAGTTTCAATTAAACTAATTCATCTAACTCGAGGAACACGGTAGAGTTTGTAAGTTACCTGAAAGTCTAGAATAGTTTAAATTGCTTCCCCTTTCTACCTTGTGAGCCTCGATGAAACAATATTATAACAAAACGCTAATTTTGTTTAAATTATTTCACATTTTTCATTCTAAGAATACGATATTCCATTCATAGATATATTTTGTGAGCTAGATCTTTTGTTTGCGGGAATTTTTTACTTCGTATAACGACAATATTACTCACGAAGACTGTAGAAAATTCCACTTAAACCTGTTATTTTTCGATAAACAAGATGTTTTATAAATCAAAAGGTACTAACTTAACAAAAATAATAATCAATGAAATATCATACCAGGTAAAACATTTGATTTTGCGGCTTCGCAACCACTCAAATATCCCTTATGTGAGCGAAGTGTGCATTCATCGATGGCATATCCCGCTCGGAGTTAATTGAAGTAAAATTAAAAGCGTATTTTGGATGGAGCTACCAAACTACTCCCCATATAAAAGCGATGGAAAATTCGTTATACTCGCTTTTATAGCTCTCAAAAGCGCCAACACCCTCACGTTTTTTTTCACTGCGCCGTGATTAAAAGAGAATTTGAATCGAAACGGTCAAAGGTAGGTAAGCCTTTCACGCTGAACAATATTAATTGACATTTACGTATGAACGTTTGTGTTCATCTGTACAGTGGAAGAATTTAATTCGGTACCCACTTAAGATAGAATGTATACTGTCGCTAACAGAGAATCTCAAATATCGTAGCACTTTAATAAGGACAAAATAAGGTAATATACCGTCAGAGGTATAGTTTAACATAAAGATATTAGTTTTGCTTTGACAAATATCCGTTCGACATCGTATTCGTTCAAATATACCAAAATAAACGTCTTCGATTGTCAGTTAGTTAAACAGTCTTTATAAAATTCTAACTGTTACCTATGTTACTTTGAGATAACATAGCTTTTAATGAAGCAATATTTTTTTTAAATTGGTCCAGTATTTTTTGAGTTATTTCAATACATACAAAAATCTTTATTATATTCTCACGCAAAATACGCGCTAGTCGTGGAGTTGCGGAAACCGTAGCCCCTACTACTACTATATTAAGTACTAGCTTTCGACCGCGACTACGTTCGCGTGAATTTAAAAAAAATGTAATGGTCGGCGAATACTATGTTAATTCTAATTTATACAAAACTGAATGATTGGTTTATTACTAAATATTTGACATTAAAACGTTAACTATCTTAATTACTAAGAAAAAATACGAAAGTTATATCAATGTTAGAGTTAACCTAAACTGATGAACGAATCTCGATGAAATTTAGCTTAGATGTAAATATAGTCTGGAAGAAAACATATAATAATAAATTATAATAGAAATAATTTTATTGAAAAACAAGAGATTAACAATTACAATAACATTTTTACTTATATGCTACCTACTTCCGTTTAATTCCCTGCAAAGTTGCGGGCGATAGCTTTATATACTTATACAATATCCTTGTTAAAGGACACTTTTAGTAAAATTTATTTTATTGTTAAAATAAAACAAATTGCAAAGTTAAGGAGACTTTGCAGAAACGATCGCCAACGTCAGACGTTTGAGGTACTTACAGTTTAGTTGGTGAGTTTATTTGGTTTCCCCCGGCGGGTCCATTGTGAATACGAATTGAAAGCTATTTTGATGTTTGCTAAACTGGAAAAGACTTTTAATGGAATTTACAATAATCTTACTAATATTACAAATGCAAAAGTTTAGATAGATGGATATTTGTCAGAGTTTGTAGCCTTAACGACTGAACGGATTTCGATGAAAATTGGTATAGATGTAAAAGATAGCCTGAAAGAACATATAGGCTACTTCCTTTTGTATTTTTTTTATTTCCGCGCGGACAGCGCCGCGGGCGATAATCATAGAAGTTAGTTTCATTCCCAATATTATAAAAGAAAAAGATTTTTTCAAATATCGGTTCCGGAGATAGAGTACTAGAAAACTGCGCTAAATTCTAGCAATGCTTAAAAAAATATTATTGGCTAGGCTTAATGTAAATTTTTCAAGCAAATCAAATCTAATTTATCTAGCTGTTTGCTTTAGGGCGGAACGACAGCGTACAATCTCTACATCTACACTAAAAATACATATTTAGTAAAAAAAAAATAATAGACGTAAAATAACTGGAAGAGACACACGCCACTCTATCATAGAGAGTTCAACTAATCCGTAAAGTGGCCATTTGTGTACATACGATATATAGCACTTCGAAATATGTCGCAACGTTATTTTCCTAACAAATGTATTAAATTCTCGACATCATAGCTATTTTTGACCGACTTCCCAAAAGAAGGAGGTACTCAATCTATATGTTTTTTCGTAATTTTAACTAACTTTAGGTCGAATACTGAAACACTAAGATGGCGGGTATACTTTTCAGTAAACTATCGCACAACTGTTTAGTCGCCTGGATTCCTATGAGCTTAAATGAAGGTGCTCACACTACTCGATTTTGAGTTTTGCAACTTAGAAGTTGTTTTGGCTGCGAAACAATTGACACTCGATTAAACTCTGAATAGATGGAAGCGAAATGAAAGGATAAAGTAAAGAAATATCAAATACAAATTATAGTTTGTCTAAATAATTTAGATTAGTTCGACAATTCATTTCAAATTAAGTAGGGATGGGTTGTGTAAGATCAGTCATGACTCTTATTGATTTTCGATTTTTTTTCTAATAGAAGTTGGAATCGATAGATAGAAAAAACATAGTTTTCTCAAATTAATAATTACTATAACAAATAAATGTTTATTAGTACTACAGCCGTACGTAGTCGAAGTGGATTTTTCTATTATTTCTGACATCGCTAAATTCTCTACAATATAATCAATACTAAAATTGTCCTATAAATCAGTAAATTAGACAATAATAATTTTAGTTGAGTTTGGTAATTATTTAAACCGAATATCGATAGTGCAAAATTGTTCGCTATGTGTGTTTGTTTCATCCCTACGATACCTGTCTATTAAGTATGGCATTTGCCTTCACACAAATTGAATTCGATACATCATATGCGTCATTTATCAAACTAATCTATCTTATTTAGACAAACTATAACAATGAATTCTTGTTGTAATAGTTGAACATTGCAGTTGACTGTTCTAAGCTGGCTGTGTGCAATGGTCCTATACAAAATCGATATCAATTTGAAATGTTGTATAGTTCGCATCTAATCTGATAGGAGCCGGCGTCTCGTAAAATGAACGAAGAGCTTTCTTTGCGGAAACGATAGGAAGAAAATCTAGTTGATAACTATAACAATTGAGAAAGATGACTTACTGTTTCTATAGGTTTATTTCACGTTTTAGTTACTCCTCAATAAAACTATAAATACAACAGTTTAGGTGGATAGATATTTGTTAGAGTTTGTCGTTTAAACAGCTGAACAGATCTTGACAAAATTCGGCAAAGATGTAGAGCAAAGTTTAGAAGAAAATGATACTTACTTAATTTTTACTGTAATTCCACGCGAACGGAGTCGTTGGAGAAAGCTAGTGTGTACATAAAAGAGTAAATTGATTGGCCGACTAAGTGATCGACTGACTAATTTAGATACTTTTTTAATAGGAATAAACTAACAGTATGATTTTATTTAATAAAGTTTTATTTATCAAAGGACACAAAAGCTTAGGTTTATCTTCATTTCGTTTGAAACCTTTTTCACTGTAAGAGTTTTTTCAAACGAAACACCGGCGTTTAATTTTCATTCGCTCGCCCGTCCATTGCCAATTTCAGTATAATGTCTTTTAAACTGACTACTTCACGATGTAAATGGCTATCTTTTTTGTTTCGCTTCTCATTTTGTATCAATTATGTGACATTTATTGTTTGTAATGTTTGGGATTTTGTCGAAAATTTTCATGCACAGTATCGGGTATGCTTTCGGGTAGCGCGAGGTGAACGCCCAAGGCGCCGGGCACAATTGTGCTACTCGGACACAATTTTTTATGTTACCGTATTTAGTGGGCGCTTTAGAAATCTTCAACAGTTATAACTATCATGGTATCAAATAACACTTTTGGAAATAGCTCATGGCTCTGATTTCGTTCATGTTTCATCAATAAAAGTCGATGTTTTTAATGTTTACCTATATTTTTTTGGGTAACACAATGAATTTTAGTAGATTATTATCACTGTAATGGGTTATTGAGTAGTTTCCTTTTGAGTTACGATAACGCACTTATATTAAGAAGTCTCCCGTGTATAACATGTAATCAATGTACAATATTGAACAAATGTTTTTCTTTGTGCTTTCTGGAAAAGACGGCAAATATTACTTTTTCAACGAATTCGAACAGCAATCGAGTCAACAAGGGAATTGATGTATTGAAGGCCTTATTGACCTCTAAGAAAGCAATCTATTTTTTATTTACCTCTCTAGATGTTTCTATCATAACAATAGATGTTTTATGAAAGAAACACCGATTATTTCAGATATTCTAATTTCGAATTGTTAAATAGTACAGATATGCAGACAAACACTCTTTTACCTTTTTACGTAATAGCACCTGCTCACTATACGTCCCACCGAAGGGCACAGAGCCTACCCTAAGTTATGGTGTGACTAGGCCATAGTCAACCATGCTGGCCCACTGCGGGTTGGTAGACTTCACACATATCTTTGAATTTCATTGCCGATATATTCAGGTTGCATCACAATATTTACCTTCAACGTGAGAACACGGGTAAATTCCGAAAATCATATTATTACGTGCCAGGATTCAAACCTAAGACCTGAATATTATAAGTCGAGGGCTTAAACCACTGAGCCATAGATGCTCTCTAACGTATCTATATACATGAATCTAAACATGGCACGGAATTGACGCTGTTATTGAGATTATACACGTGTTGATAACAGAATAACATTTCCATTCCTATAATTTTTTGTATAGTATATAGTGACAAACGAGCAAGCGGCCACCGGACCAAACATCCGCATTTGTGGATGTGTTGCCTACCCTTAATCAATAAAGGGGGACAGATCATATTCCCACCTCTACATCCCATCCCCCGGCTAATATCCTTCCCCTTCTTATCTGTTTCCTACAAATGAAAAGGAAATCGGACGAAATTTAGGCACGGCACAACATTTAAATTTCATTTGAAAAAAAATTGACACAATATTATTAGAAATGTTTTAGGACAGTTTTAACTCAAGGTACAATAAAAACTTCTTACAGTACCGCTTTGGGCCTGCTCAATGCATTACTCCTGCGAACTTTTACTGCAACTCTCTTAGTTTATTTAAGAGTAAACTTTCTTTGACGCGTCGGAACAAAATTAGTTTGTACTTTCAGTGAGTAAACGTCTAGTAAAGTTTATTCTATTGATATCTAGTTCATTTTGGGAGTTTTGATTTTGATTTAAATTACACTAGCCTTACAGTAGAACTCATTTTATCATACTTACTAATGTTATAAATGTCAAAGTTTAGATGGATGGATGTTTGTTAGAGTTTGTTGCCTAAACAGCTTAACGGATCTCAATAAAATTTGGCATACATGCAGAGGATAGTCTGGAAGAATACATAGGCTATTTAGTTTTTTTTAATACCATTCGGACGGAAATTCGGGCGAAAGCTAGTTATCCTATATATTCTTAGACAAAACGGAGACAATATTTATTAACACATTTACTGCGACAAGTAAAATCATAATTCTTCATCTGGTGCGGCGGCGGGCCAAAATACGCCCCCAAAGATATTTACGCCAGTGCGTGGCAGGTCTTTCTAGACCCACCAGCATTTGGATAGATTAAATTGCTATTACTTTGTGGAAACATTTTATGTATTGTATACACCTAAGATAGTTTTACACTAGTGAAAGGGACATTGTTTTGGTTTCGCACCAGCTTAAGTACCGCGTCAGGCCGATATCGGCCTGCTACGCAGTGAGCGTGGTAAGAAGTATCACAATATAATTCAACAAGCCGTAATTTATGTATATCAACAAAGGTACTTTATTACATACAATCAGATATTTTTTCATCATTACACGTAATATTTTCGTCTTATTTAGATGCACTTGGGAGCGTCGGTGGCTCAGTAGTTTAAGCACTTGACTTGTAATCTATAGGTCTTGGGTTCGAATCCCGCCATGTACCAATGTGATTTTCGATTTTTCGTATTTTCATATGTACATAATTTACCGGACGTTCTTACGGCGAAGGAAAACATCGTGATGCGACCTGCACATATCGGCGAAGAAATTCAAAGATATGTGTGAAGTCAACCAACCCGCACTGGGCCAGCGTGGTTGACTATGGCCTAGTCACCCCTTATTAGGGTAGGCTCCGAGCCCCTCGGTGGGGACGTATAGTGAGCTGGTGATAATAGATGAACTTGCGTTTTAATAGCTGGGATTCGAAGCACGTAACAAATAAAATAAAACGTTGGTTATAATTTTGTAACTAACTCTTTGCATAGTTAAAAATAGTAAAACCAAAATAGGTTTCGCGACTTGCATTTATTTCACATGAGGCACAATGCTAACTTTATACTTTGAACAGACTAATACTAAAAAGGTTTTGATTTATTTTGAGTATCAAAACGTTAGCAGTACTGGAGTGTCTGCTCCTCTGAGTCACTGCTCTACCCTCGTGTGAAACGGAGGTTATACAACAACGCGGTGCTGTATGTAAAGAAGACATCAGTCAATTGTCATATATCTATTACATTACGAAGGTCGTACTATGATGTAATAAGTGATATCTACGCCTTTTATATCTGTTGTAATACTTCTTTTTATAATTCTTATAACTTATTTCTCTTTTATAAAAGGCTTGATAACATGTTTATGTACTTGTTTCGGCAGTGGAAACACTTAGTAACGCATCAAAAATTCAAAAGATTATTGCTTTAGAGGTGAAATACCGCCATCAAAGGACACTAAACTTACATTTTCAGGAATACGAGAAATGAAAAACAAATGCAAAAAAGTTGATCTCAATCCGTTTTCAATACTTTATCAGCCAGATATCCCAAATGGCACGTACTTCAACAGTTTTGTTAAAAAAATTGACGAATCTACATTTCGACAACTATGTAATATATTAACGATATCCAGAATTGTTATTTTAAAGTCTGCTTTATTCGTGCATTGTTCAAATCATGGTTCCAATAGCACAACCAGTGTGAACTTTTATTCAATATATTTTATAATCCGACGAAACAAAAACGTTTATTTTGCAACCATGTGTGAATATCCATAGATAAATGTCGATAGAAATTTCCACCTAGCTATTTCTCTGCCGAGCTTCAATTGCAGGTATTTTATGTCAAAATCAATCTATACTAATTTTGTAAACACAAATGATTTGTATTTTTGTATTTTTGTAAGTATTGAAATAACTCAAAAACTACTGCGCCGATTTCCATAATTCTTTCACCATTATAAAACCACGTTATCATTAAGTAACATAGACTATGTTTTTTATACTCCACGCGAGCGTAGTCATGAGCAACAGCTAGTATATGATTAAATATACTGCATATACGTGTGTATTTTTCTTTTAGTGGATTAGTACCCAATAACTTAAAATTGTAGTTAATATGGCGTAATCTAAGCGTTAATATATTTTTTCAAATATGAGGCTTATCACCTAGCCTGCAAGTCCTATATTACGGTGACTTAAACACGTCTGAAAGTAAACAATAAATATAGTGAAAGGGATTTAACGTCAAATGAAACATGACCGAATTACCAACATCTCCACTTAAACCAATTAGTACATCAACAAAGGAGAGTCAAAGCCAATTAGAGGTAATTGTTAAGAATGATCAAACACTACGGGGGTCATATTAAACTGGACGTAACATCATCAATCAGACAGCAAACGATTCGATTTAACACCATTTTATTCTCAACAATTAGGATGCTGTGTTACAAATTGTTCACAATAATTCTCGACTCACGTACGATGACAAACTGATAAACAGTTTATTGTTTTGTTTCATTTATAGCAGTTTATTGAACAAGGTAAGTTGATTTTCCTTGTTAAAACTTGAGTCAATAATATCCATGAACAGACTTATTAAAAATTAGCTGTTGCTCACGACTTCGCTCGCGTGAAATTTAAATATTTAACCTACTAACTTTCGCCCGCGACACCGTCCGCGTGGAATTAAAAATCAAAAGTGATCGTATGTGTTCTTTCAGACTATCCTCTACATCTGTACCAAATTTCATCGAAATCAGTGCAGCCGTTTAGGCTACAAACTTTAACAAACATCCATCTAAACTTTCACATTTATTATATTAATTAAGATGTTGCTCATTAGTAAATTACTTTTATAAGTAGTTTTAGAGTTATTTCAATATATACAAAAATACAAATATTTCCTCTTAATAATGTTAATATAGATGCTTTAGTCATCGGATTCCGCGGCCGGTGGTACTCTATTTTTTGACCGACTTCCCAAAAGAAGGAGGTATTCAATTCGACCGTATGTTTTTTTTTTTTTTTTTTTTTTTTT
>NW_013525583.1:162509-180814 GCF_000836215.1 Papilio polytes
CTGGGCCAGCGTGGTTGACTATGGCCTAGTCACTCTAACTTAGGGTAGGCTCCGAGCCCCTCGGTGGGGACGTATAGTGAGCTGGTGATGACTATAAGGTAATGTTAATTTAATTCGGGATAAATTTTTCGGAATTACTTTTATTTATCAGAGAGAAATGTAACGAATTATAACATACTAGCTGTTCCTCGCAACTTTATCCGAGTGGAATTAAACCACTTTTGGAGAAGACGGTTTAAAATAAAATGCACTACTAACAAATATTTACGTGGTAGATTAGAAAAGCATAAAGTAACTAATAGTAAATAACCATCAGATCTCCTTGAATAGAAAGTCCCTAGAGGTCCTGTCTATTAGAAGCCGTTCTATGACCTATTTAAAGCGGTGTCCCCACTGACAGCGGGTTTTATTATTCTCACTGCTGTTTTCTTTTCGAGACAAAACACAATTGCACGCCTAGATTACAAAATAATAAACAAATAAAATGTCGAATAGAGAAAGGTTTTATAGCCATTAAAACCATTATTATTGATACCACACTTTTGTAGTTTTTACTAATAGTAAATCATAATATTTTTTGTGCCGTGATAAATCATTCACACAATAATTTTCAGAATTAAATTCAAGTAAACTATCTATGTATAGTTTTGTTATTTAATACTAACTTTCGCCCGCGACTCCGTCCACGTGTAATTAAATAAAAATCAAGTAGCCTACGTCTTTTTCCAGACTATCCTCTACATCTGTGCCAAATTTCATCTAGTTCCCTTCAGTAGTTTAGGCTACAAACTCTAACATCCATCTAAACTTTTGCATTTATATCAGTAAGAAGTAAGATAATTGTATTTATAAAATTACTCCTTTCTAGAAACTTCGATTCTTGGGATTCGAATAGACGACTGCTTACTTCTCCCAGGATAATCCTCTTATCTCACTATGTCTCTCACAATTCACAAAGGAATAAAGGAAAGTATTCACGTCGTTCCTTTATACTTCATAGGATATATTTGTAATGTGACAGGAACGGTTGCATATTAAGATTACCGCTTTCTCCTTAAGACGGTGAATGGGGTACAAAGTTCGCGAAATTGCAAGTAAAAATATAAATGTTTTTATTTTATGTCATATTTACAAAGATGTACTTTTCCTTGTGTCTAATACCAATTTAGTTGAATTATAATCGTTAATTGTTAATAATCACGCAGTATTTTTTAACATGTAATCAACTAATGAATGTCATATCGTGTTTCGTATGAAATCACAAAGGACGACAGATAACATAAAGAACATTATTATATTCAACATAATAAAAGTAATATTTACTCAAACGTTCTCTCCGCTGACACTGTGACCACTATAATCCGCGACTCATAAATAAACACTCTTTATCGCAACGCTTCAAAGCATTTTTTAATGGCTTGAAGTCAGAAAGATCTCCATAAGAATGAAAATGCCGTGCAAGTTTACTTGCCCCGTTTAGAAACGTTGCGATACATTAACATAATGATATTGCGGCTGAGCAAGATCTCTGCTCAGTGGTTTAGTGTTTTCTAACAGCGTATGTTGAACTGTGTTTGTTTTAATCTAATGACACATGTTTAGAAAATTATAGTACGTTTTATTATAAACAGGATCTTGCATTTCTCTTCCAAATGTAAAAGGAACGTTGTAGAAATAGTTTAAGAGCAATACTACGCCCGTGTTTGTACTCCAAATAAAAACACTGTTAGCTTTTTCTACCACATTTTTTAAAATTAACATTTAGGTATTAAATTTGCTTGTGTCGGGTAAACATAAAATGTACTTGTAGAAAAGAATATCGCGGAAAAATTATATATACTAATATTATAAAGAGGAAAGAATTGGATTTTTGTATGTAGTGAAATAACTCAGTAACTACTGCACCGATTTCAAAAATGCTTGCACCTGTAAAAAGAGATTTTATTACTGAGTAACATGGGGTACGTTTTTACGTTTTTTTTTTTTTTTTAATTTCAAGCGGGGGTAATCGCGATGAAAAGCTAGTTCGATATGTTTTTTAAAAGTTATCAAAAAACCAATAATAAGAGTATAATATCAATTGTTTCAAAGCAAAATAATATAAAAACAGAAGTAGTTTGTATATACGCACTGTTTGATTGATACCAGAATGCAATCAAAGCACATGAGTAGATCAAAGGCAGCATTCATTCTAAATGGAATATTGGTGGCCGACAACTCCGCTATTGACAATGTTCGACGCAAATATTAAGGGCCATTGTTCTCTTGCGTAAAAAAAATATACCATTCCCCTCCTGTTACACAATGTTCAGTGGAATTTTATACGCGTTATAAAATTGGTTACATGTTGACGAACTATTGATGTGAAACAAAGTGAGATGCATTTTATTGTCTCAATTGCACTTTTAACAGTATCATAAAAATTATCGCTCATCCAATCATGATTTTTTTTTCTCTATGTTGGTATCGAAAACAATTTATAAAATTAAGAATTGAAGATTTTTTTCATTTTTCGCGCTAATGATGTTGCGGAAATAGCAATAGCAAATTTATTAATTAAATACCATATATAATTATTTTATTATTTAACCTATGTGAGTGTTTATAGCCGAATTTATATATAAATAGTTACTCTCCTTAGACGCTGCATCTGATTTTATCAAATATTCAAGTAAATAGATTGAAAGCAGCTTAGTGTTCGGTAAACCCCTTCCAATTACTTCCATGTACGCTAAGTAAATCTCGTGTTACATTACCTATGCATCGAATTATCTCCACCTTCTTGTATCATACGTTATATTCTCATATTTCTTAGTATATTAAATATAAATTTACTAAGCCGGAAGACGGAAGATAAGCATATAGAAATGAATTCAGATATGATTAACTAGCTTTCGCTTTCGACTCCGTTCGCGCAGAAATAAAAAAAACGTAAGAGTAAGTAGCCCATGTGTCCTTCTAGACCAAATTATCAAATTGTTATCGACAATATTCCATTTTAATGTGAGTCTACAACAACGCCTGTGCAATTAGAAATTTAATTCAACATCGATTGAGAAATCCACTTTAGCGGGGCTAAAACGGGCTTATTGTTAAAGCGAGCCTGCAGATAACCTTAAATCTCAGATCACTCGCTACCAGAAACGGGGCTGCATTAGCCGGGGATAACAATGCACTTTACGTACCAGATTTTCATTGTATTTTATATTTTAAATAGAAGGGGTTAATTTCAGTTGCATCAGTGTCTAATTAGTGTTAGGTAAATTCATTTTCGATGCACGTTTTGTTCATTGTTCGATTAGAAAACGAGTCATTAATGTAATAAATATAAATAAAAAAATAAATAAATGCATAATAAGGAATTAAAAACGCTTGTATCTTGGAAACTCTTGGGTATTTACCATGGATACATATTGGATACATATTGGATATGAAGATATCTTTAGCATTTCAGAGTAAGTTTTGAGGCTTTTTAAATTGTTTTGGGTTTTAGCTCCAGTTATCAATGTTTCTTAAATGATGTAAAATGTTCTCTTATTAAGAGATTGAACGTTGCATCAATTCTCATTTATCAATCGTTTGACATATTGATTTGAGTTCATCATCATTCCGATCAATAACGTTCTCATAAATTATATATAACCGGACTTAACATCGCCTAGTTTAGACTTCGAACTAAATATTCATTTAAACTGTTCGCACATCTTTGACTAGAATATCGCACAACTGTTTACTCTCGCTTTAATTCTTATGAGCTTGCTAGCTGCTCCCGTGCGACTACATCTGCATGAAATTATGAAAATTTTATTTTATTGTTTACATGTGTCAAATTATCAATTACAAATGTCAAAATGACATGACATGATGACAACCTTGCTTCCTTGATATTGGCAACAACTTATGGTCTCTTTCCCACATTAGGGTTTTTATCCAAAGTATTTACCAACTTAGTTTAATGGCGTGAAAATATGTAAAGCGTGACGCGTTTATTAAAAAAAGGATTATTCTAAAATATGCTGTAATTGCTGACATCTTAGGCAACAAAGAAGTGTGTGTTTACGCTTTATTATAATAGTATAGATATGGCGGTTCGCGCAACATTTGTGCGATAATTAAGTCAAAGATGTATAATTTAGATTATAATTTATCTTTTTTTTAGTAATTTTAAAATTTAAAACTCAAAATCACATTTAAAGGTAATGTTTTCCGAATAATGTCTAACTATGGCGTTGGGGAACGAGTTAATCAAGACTCGCACAGTTTAAAGTAAGCTTATAACAAAATTAAGGAATCACCAGCTAGTATCGTCCATTATTCCGACACAAATCCACGAAGTGACGAACATAGATTAATTGCAGCCTGGCCGTTGAAAGGATTTAGCGAACGAATTTTATTTCCAATACATTCGTATGCAGTGTGACGTAGAGCAACTTTTTTTTTATCTATCACGCCCCAGCTTAATTGCATGACCCTTGATAAGCGGAGCGTATATACACTTTGACGTTCCAAAGCTTTCAATTGTTAATTGAATTATAACGTCATTGCTATTGCATATTGCTATTTGTGTATTCGGACAACAGACCCTTGTACTAAATCTTATTCTAGTCACTCTAAAAGTATGAAGGAAGATAATATGAACATGATTTTTATATTTATACAAGCTTTCGCCCGCGACTCCGTCCGCGTGGTATTAAAAAAACAAAACCAAGTACTCTATGTGTTCTTCCATTCTGTCCTCTATAGAGGACTATATAGATATATCTATGCCAAAATTCATTGCAATCCGTTCAGCAATTTAGGCTTCAAACATCCATCCATCCATCTAAACTTTCACATTTATAATATTAGTATGATGAATAAAAGGTACCAAGGTTGACAAATGACAAAGTTACTAAGCTTTCTAATAAAATCACAGATATTCCACAAATAAACATAAAATTATTTTACACATCTCCGTGTTCAAGGAAATCATGAGACTTTCTAACTTTCCTTAACACGTAGAGGCGTGGTTTAAAGTTATAATTGGTTGCCGTGAAGCATAACGATGTAGGAGATGCGCAAATTATTGTATGAAGACCCGGTGTTTGCAGTACCGGTACTTTAGAAGTGGTGTGTAGGGAACTCTCAATGTCCTTATTAGAGCTTAAAATACAAATTGTATTATGATCTTCATATTCTGTATGCATTTAATAATATTCGGTATTCACTTAAACAAGTGATTCAGCAAACATTGTCTCGAACTAATATTAAATAACATTTACGTTTGCCGCCAGACTACATTTTTCGTTTCGTTTTCAACAAAAATTTATATAATCTGTAAGCCGATCTGCAGAAATGCCTTTTACTGATAAACGTGGAATGAATCATCAAAATTAGACCAGCGGTTAGAAGTATACTACTTTAAAAGAGATATAGAACATTTTTATATAGAAAATGTTTATTCATGTGATTGCAGCTAAGCAAATTCAATCTTCAAACACAAAGTAAAAGACCAATTTATTTGCATTTCTATGTATTAAAATGTATGTTTTCTTTGTTCACAGAGATGTGCGTTTCAACAAAATCTTCGACATTGCTCCAGGAGTGTTTAGCCATCTGCATCGCCTGCGATCGTTGTTGTTGAATGACAATCAACTTCGTGATCTACGTACTGGATCTTTCCATGGACTGCGTCGCTTGAAATATCTTTACTTGTATCGTAATCGCATCCAGCACATCGAGTCTGACGTATTCCAGGGAATGGTCCATTTGGAGCAGCTGTGAGTATTCCTAATCGTTGTTATAAAATTATGTTCCAATATCTTTTTTTTAATAATATAAGGTGATAAACGAGCAAGCGGCTACCTGAATCCACTGAAATAGAAAGCGACCGTTATCCATAAACATCCGCAATTGCAGATGCGTTGCCCACACTTAATTGACGGAGGAGGAGAGAATCTAATTATAACAAAGGCGACGAAACTTTTTCGTTTCTACCCACTAATAAAGATTGAACTACGTACTTATAACGTACATTGCTATGATATTTAAAAAAAAAAACAAAATTATTGTAACTTAATATTTTCAGGTACCTTCACGTAAATGAGATACACCTAATCGAACCTGAAACTTTTTCTAACCTACCACGACTGGAAAGATTGTAAGTAGATCTTTATAGAAATTCACTAATCTAAAATATATATTAGTTTGGAGTGACATAATATTATTATTTTAAGGTATTTGCATAACAACAACTTGAAGAGAATTCCGCCTGGTTCATTTCGTGGACTCACAAGCCTACACAAACTTCGTCTAGATAGTAATGCTCTTATCTGCGATTGTTCAATGCTATGGTTTGTACGCATGCTGGTTGAACATGGTGACATGGACATCGCTGCGACATGCTATGAACCAGCTACCGTCACCGGCACCTCTTTATCAGCCATGAAGGAAGAAGACTTTAACTGCAGTATGTACAATTTACATAAAACATCAGCTTTGACACGATACAGGCCGTATCTATACATATAATAAAATTGGAGTGTCTGTTTGTAACATAGAAAGAAAATTACAGATTTTGGGAATATAATGTATTTTTCAATTACTGATAACGAAAATGGCGTTTAAAATTTTTTTGTCTGTCTGTCTGTCTCTCCACGAGCCTCGTTTGTTCCGGGCAATCTTCGGAACGGCTTCGACCAGACTTTCACTGGAGGATAGCTGACACGAACGGGCATATTATAGGCATTTTTTATTTCCCGCTGTCAAAGTGGCGACCAGACCGCTATCTCTAGAACGGGTAGACCGATTTGGACGGGACTTTGACTGACAGATAGCTGGTAGAAGGTAGATGCACGCGGCAATGTGACAGATGACTTTTTAAATCCGCGCTAACGAAGTTGCGGGGGACAGCTCCTAATGAATAATGTAATTTCATTTATTAATTTCAGAACGACCTGAGATTATGAAAGATCCCCAGGACGCAGTCGTTAACTTTGGCGATAATGCAGTGTTTACATGCGTGGTCACTGGAGAACCACAACCAGAAATAGTTTGGCTGCGTGATTCAATCACCGTGCCATTGGACACCCATCGTTATGAAGTAATGGATAATGGGACACTGATGGTGCATGCTGCCGACGAAAATGACGTAGGAATTTTTGAGTGCACAGCAAAAAATCCTGCCGGAGCAGTAAAGTCAAAGCCAGCAAGAATGATAGTTCAAACGAAAGCCGATGAGAATGGTTTGTTATTATTTCTTAGTATCTAGCAGTACCTTGTAGGGTGTGTGTATTACAGTAGTTACAATTTTATTTAATATTTGCAGGTCGCCCAGTTTTCACAATTTTACCTCGAGACAAAATTGCCAGACTTGATGATAACGTAAAGTTCGATTGCGTAGCTAGTGGTAGCCCTACACCTCACATAGCTTGGTTCTTCAATAAAGAAAGGATTTTACTGTCGGATCGAATTACGATGAGACACAATGGGTCTATGGTTATTGAAAAAATACAACATACTGACACTGGACTTTACTCTTGTGAAGCTCAAAATTTTAACGGGCATATATCAGCACAAGCTAAATTGGAAGTTATGGGTAAGAAGTGCAATGTTTGACATTCATTATTTTAAATGTGTCCTCTACACACATAGATATAAATATTTCTTTTTTTTATAGTTGCACCAGCGTTTGTTGTTGTACCTAAAGATGAAGTTATAACAATCGGGGAAACAGCAGAATTCAGATGTACGGCTCGAGGTGTTCCCAAACCGGTCATTACTTGGTTCAGAAATACAATGTCTCTCGCTGAAAATGAAAATGTTATTATCTCAGACGACAATCAAAACTTAACGATTATTCAAGTGTCAAATGATGACGATGGATTATATCATTGCAGAGCTGAAAATTCTGAAGGGCTTACGGAGATTTCAGCAATTCTTAAAGTAGAAAAAGAGCAGATTATAGCACCTAAAATTGTACTTAGACCGGAAGACACAGATGCATTTAAACAAACTTCAGTGCAAATGCCTTGTGAAGTTGAGAGCGAACCGCCAGCGATAATTGAATGGAGGAAGGATGGGACACATATAGAACCAAATGAGAGAATATCCATATCCATAATAGGTAGTTTGATAATTAATAACGTTACAACTACCGATTCTGGCCGTTACGAATGTTCAGCCTTTAACGAATATGGTCGAGACACATTCTCCGCATTTTTAACTGTTAAAGATCACGTTTTACCGGGTGATGAATATGTAAATATAGCTCTGACAGAAGCGACACGTGATATTGATCAAGCCATTGCTAAAACGATGGAACAACTATTGCAATCTAATAAAACCAATGCCAGTATTAGTGATCTGTACAGAGTAACCAGATTTCCAAATGCACCAGCTAGAGCTGTTGCGCGACCTGCCGAGATATATGAACGAGCATTAGACAAAGTTAAAGAATTTATTCAATCAGGTCTAAAGGTGACTTCTGCAGAACCATTTAACTATGAACAACTTTTGTCGGGAGAACATTTAGAGTTAATTGCAAAACTTTCTGGTTGCGTAGCCCACAGAGAAGAAAACCCATGTCTGGATATGTGCTTTCACATGAAATATCGTAGTATCGACGGCAGCTGCAATAACTTAGCTCATCCTACTTGGGGGTCATCGCTTACGGCGTTTAGAAGAATTCTTTACCCTGTATATGAAAACGGTTTCAGTCAACCAGTTGGTTGGAATAAACATATAAAATACAATGGCTACACATTGCCCAGTTCACGGCTTGTGTCGACTTATATTATAACTACGAAAAAAATTACCGAGGATATCAAGATCACACACATGGTAATGCAGTGGGGTCAATGGTTGGATCATGATTTAGACCATTCCCTACCATCTGTGAGTTCTCAAACCTGGGATGGCGTTGATTGTAAAAAGACATGTGATTATGCGGCTCCGTGCTTCCCAATTGACGTACCAGAAGGTGATCCGCGAATAACCAATCGTCGATGCATTGATTTTATAAGAACAAGTTCAGTTTGTGGGTCCGGAATGACATCTGTACTTTTCGGAAAACTGCAACCTCGGGAGCAAATAAATCAACTTACTTCATACATAGACGCATCACAAGTCTATGGTTTTGAAAAAGCAGTAGCTGAGGATCTACGAGATTTATCCAACGACAGTGGATTATTGCGTGTAGGGGCTACTTTCCCAGGAAAAAAGCCCTTATTGCCTACAATTGGATTAAATAGTATGGACTGTAAGCGTAACCTGGAAGAAAGTAATCGCAACTGCTTTGTCGCAGGCGATGTCAGAGCCAACGAACAATTAGGTCTTGCCGCTATGCATACTATTTGGATGCGCGAACATAACAGAATTGCTACCCAATTAAAAGCTGTAAACCCCTTCTGGGATGGTGACAAGCTTTACCAAGAAGCCCGTAAAGTGCTCGGTGCCGAAATACAACACATTACTTATCAACACTGGTTGCCGTTGATACTTGGTCCGGAAGGATATAAACAAATTGGCGAATATAAAGGATATGATGCAAAAATTAATCCATCGGTTTCAAACGTTTTTGCTACCGCAGCTCTAAGGTTCGGTCATTCGTTGATTAATCCGATTCTACATCGCTACGACGAAAACTTTGAACCGATTCCCCAAGGCCACTTACTGTTACGTAATGCTTTCTTTTCGCCTTGGAGACTTGTAGATGAAGGTGGAGTAGACCCGTTGCTGAGGGGCATGTTTACAACTCCGGCAAAGTTGAAAACTCCTACCCAAAATTTGAATTCTGAGTTAACGGAACAACTGTTTCACACTGCACATGCCGTGGCTCTAGACCTTGCAGCGATAAACATACACAGGGGTCGCGATCACGCTTTGCCACCATATACTAAATGGCGTCAATTTTGTAATATGACTGAAGTGAACGATTTCGACGATTTGGCTGGTGAAATATCAAGTAAAAATGTTAGAGATAAGTTGAAAGAACTTTATGGTTCAGTTTACAACATTGATCCATGGGTAGGTGGGATATTGGAAGACCAAGTAGAAGGAGGAAAAATTGGGCCATTGTTCACATGTATTTTGATAGAACAATTCCAACGTCTAAGGGATGGTGACAGGTTTTGGTACGAAAATCCTACCACATTTAAGAAAGAACAATTAAAACAAATCAAACAAACTAGTCTGGCGAGAGTACTATGCGATAACGGCGACAACATTGACACGATTGGTGAAAATGTTTTCCTGCTTCCAGAAGTTCAGGACGGGCTTATTTCCTGTGACGATTTGCCGTCTGTAGATCTTCGTTACTGGGCTGATTGCGAAAGCTGCGGTGACGATGAAGTAAAGAAAAGCCGATTTCGCAGGGATGTGCCATCGGAACCAAATATTTACGTCCAACTAGACGATTACGAAAAACGTGTCGAGGACCTAGAAGATCAACAAAGGAAAATGAGAAAAATCTTTAACGAATTAAAAAACCGAGTCTTGTATTTAGAGGAAACATGTAACGCAAACTAACTTTAAAAAATAAATACATGAAGTCTATATACTCTGAATAAACTAAACAACAATTACAATTACGATACAATGTTTATTCAAAATAACTCGGCAACGCTTAAGGATTTTTCGATGTAATTCATTAGATTTTACCCATGTATAATCTTTTTAGTAGTACGTAAGTTATTTTCTATGCGGTCCAATTATACAAGAATTTATTTTTACTCTTTTACATCCTCTTTCATATATTCTAATTTCTCCTCGACTGCTTCTTTCAGGGTGTCTATGCTATATCGATGTAATATTTTAATCTAGTATAAAATTATCTTAATTTGTAAAATAATCATTAAAACAAAGATTTCTAGTCTTAAAGATATATAATCATTAGAATTATTATTAGATCATTTATAGAAATAAGATAGGTAACCCTTCAATATCATATCTCAATGTGCTTACTCATAATCTTACTACTCTAGAAATAATGACTGTCGTGGTAGTGTTTACGTTTTATATTATAGTTTGTGCTATTGTAGCTTTTATTTCTAATGCCGTTGTTGACTGCTGTATTGCAGTATTATGATGTTATTTTGCAATGAATTAATTTTGAAATTACGTAACTAGTGTATAATTTTGGTCTAAAATTATATTAAAAATTGTATTGATGAAAAACGCGATCAGGTTCCGTCCTAAACTGTATATTGGAGACATTCCTAATTGGATACGGCGAAATGCCAAAGGAAACTCCTAGTAATTGGTATTCTAAGTAGCATCTTCATAATTGTATATTCCATAAATTGCTATTAATATCAGTTCACAATCATCATGTAATCATTCATCAGGTTAAATGGTAAAAAAAATAAAAAAAAAAACAAAAAAAAGTAGTTTATAGCATTGACTTAGTATTGATTAACATGATTATTTACAAAACAACGTATAATTAAATAACCTGACCGCTTTTTGTTTCGATTTCAAACAACTGATATTAAATTCTTTAAACCACAATAAAACAAATAAAAAACCACAAAACCAGTGAAATAGATCAATTAAATTTTCAAAAAACATACCGGAAATGATGATTTTTTATCGAAATATAATCGATTCTTGGTTTCCGTCATTCCCAGTACTGTCGCGAAACTCAAAAAACGTAAACAAAACAACGAAACAGCGGACGTAGGAAGTGGAAGATATACAGTATCACTATATACAGTTTTAAATATATTGCGTTAACAATAACATTAGTGGCATGTGATTTACAATTCCATTACTATTGATTCGATTTCATAAATATGTATTCATTGCATTCAACTTCTAACTTTTAATCATTAGTCTTAGATAGTGATCGCGGGTTTCCACTGCGGACACCCGTACAAAATTCATTATGTTTTTGTAAATGTTTCGGTAGTGGAAACTTTAGTTAGACAGCTCGGCAGTGTTTACGTTTAAGATCGATTGAATCTGTAATTGAAGATATCAATATGTTTATTGCTCTTGCAAATTCTTTTAGTAAAGATATGGGAATGGGTAGATTTGAAACGGACTCATAGGAAGAAGAAATATTTCAAACCTCTTGGCAACTTTTATCGATAGTAAAAATTACATCATGAAAAGTAAATATTGGATAATTATTAACTTATTTAAAATCTACATATCTGATCTTTGCATCACGCGCCCGAGCTGTCTATCGTCATTTTAATATCATGTTAATAATCTAATTATAGTCATAGCTTCATTAGAAATATGTATACATAGGAATAATAGATATAAATGCTCCATTTGTCACAATATACGTCTGATTTTAACAAATCAAAACATGAACACGAGAACTAGTTAAAGTATCAAAAATGTAAATCCAACTACACACTAATTCAAATGTATCAAACAATAACAAAATACGAACATTAAAAGGTCGGAAATAAATTGTAATAACATGCATTAACCACTAATCAACATAATACGATTCACCACAAAACTGTTAAAATCATCCTGTTAATTGTGACTGGAGTAAATTTCATTATGCATGTTAGAAAATATTAAATATTCATGTATTAACAGATATAGGTCTAACGTGGTAGAAACGCAGCATTGGTTTAGTTCAATGCATTTATACCTTTGGGTCGCGATGTCGTCTGTGAAAGTCGTTAAGAATATCGGCGATTCATTCCATTCACTACAATCATAACCAACTGGATTGAACATTTTACATGCTAGTGGTTCGCGACGTGATAGTCTAAGGCAGTGATTCTCAACCTTTTTTTTATTGCGGCACATATATAACGATTTCAAAATTTGGCGGCGCACAAAGTAAAATAAAAATTATTTACTTACTACAACACACATGCAAGAATAGTTTATGAAAAAAAAATTAAATATACGAAATAAACTAATATGTACTACAATAATAACTTAACGTTTATGAAGTGATTAATTACAAGCTAAGAATAAAAATTTGGCGGTACACTTTCGAAATTTGGCGGCACACTTTTGAAATTTGGCCGCACACTTTTGAAATTTGGCGGCACACTTTTGAAATTTGACAGCACACAAAAGTGCTGCGGCACAGTGGTTGATAATCACTTGTCTAAGGTTATGTCTAAACAAAATAAATTAAATTAAACCAATGTTGACGAACACTATAAACAATAATATGGCGTTAAAAATCTACACCCCACGGCTTAATTCTATTACTTAACTTACTTATTCGCGATTAAAGCTACTAACGATACCTTTTAAGACTATAGTAACTTAATGTTCACCTTATGGAATAAGTATAGCAAATAAACATGTTTAGAACATTTCTTATCTAAATGTTAAAGTAAATCTAATTTTTAATTATTTACACTGTTTACATGATTTCAAATATTTTTACTTACATTTGGACATTATTCGATTGTTTCTTATAATTTACGAATTGTACGTTAAATTTGATTTACTTTGGAGATTTTTTTTAACAATTAACAAAATTAAATTTAGGTGGTAAAAAGATTTATGTTCTAACATTTTTTGATCCTTACTTTTTCTATACAGATATCTGTGAATGCGAGGCGATGTTATGATTAAATGTGTTCTACCACTCACAGTCGTAATTGTTCACTGCACTCAGACATAAGTGGTGATCGGGAGTATATATTTCTTATACTAAATCGACTCTGGGTACGGTAGTTATCTACATTACTCTTATGTATACACTAAATTACTGTTCTGTAGTTTAAGGTTTATTAATGGATGTCGTGATTTAATTATGTATTGATAGTAATGTAACTAAAATTAATCGAAATTAATTAAAATTTACGTTGGTTGGTGCTAAAAAAGGAATGCAACACAGGGATTGTTGGATCGGAATATGAGGGTGATGGCTTTTTTTTTAATTATTATTTTGTACGCCGTGAATATTTCCTGTATTATATCAACAATGTGAGTCTTAAATCTAATTAAACATCAATAAATTATAATCAAGAACTCACATTACTATGGAAAAAATATTCACGGACGACGTTTTTTTTTCTTGTGATTGGCAATGATTGTATTATTAATTAAGTAGGTGTTTAAAACAATTAATCTCGATGTATTTCTGTAACCTGCAAACTAAATCCCTTTTAGAATCGTCATTAAATAATCGCATAGTTGACATTTTATCTCTACTATTGTAAGAAGTTATTTGACATCGTTTAACCGAATACGAAAGGTCTTTACGTTACAAATAAACGCGATATAAATTTAAACCCAGGAATAAACTGAGTATAAACAAAATTTGTATTAATATTTGCTTATACTTAGTTTATTCCTAAGTTTAACTTTATACCACGTTTATTTGTAAGGTTATTTATGGATTACTAAACGATCATTATATAACTTTGTGAACTATATAATAGGAAATGTCAATTGCCACATTTCACCACAAAATTCCATAATTGAGAGATCTTATTCACTTTTAATTATATTTGTGTACAGCCCCCTTAGACAAAGTGATTTTCGATTAGCTATATCGTTAGTAGAGTCGATAAAATGTTTCAAAACGCATAGGAATGAATACGTGACAAGCAATTGACTTATCGATAAGCGACAACGATAATCGAATGTTACTTCGTCTGAGGGGGAAGGACCGGTGTTGGCGGCGAAAATCCATTGTATTAAGATAGATGACAATTTTTAATAAGTATTCAAATAGATTCTAATCCAGGCAATAACATCTAAAAACGTTCACATCGCGAGGGAATTAAAAAAACCATATAAAAATACTCGGATTAGATTCTAGAGTGAATTATTGTCTATCTGTCAAACATTTTTTAGGTAACGATGTCTTATAACATTTAATTATAATCGGTGTCCAATGTGTAATCAAAAATAAATGAAAAATGTAAATGTTGTTTTATTTCATACTAGCTTTAGAACGACTCCATCCGCGTGGAATTAAAAAAAAAAACAATTTTCAATAGCCAATGTGCTCTTCCAGACTATCTTCTACATCTATGCCAAATTTCATTGTGATCCGTAAATAAAAAGTAAAATGTATCAGATAAAAAATGTAATATTGCAAATGGATTATGTAAACAATATTAAAGGCTCTGGCTTCCATGCTAGGGGAATTGTATTAAGAACAACAAAAAAAGGAGCCGTATCTAGCACGGTGATAGGCTCTGCTATCGGTTGTTTCTGACAGAAAATATGTAAAACATACATGGACATAAGACATGGCATAAACTGAATCTGCTTGCGATTGGCATTTTCTGTGATGCTGTCATGATTTAGTTCCACTTGTAGCCAACGGGGACGACTACTTGTGAGTCATCTCTATACTAATTACTTTAAAAAATATGAGAAACTAAATCTATTTAAAGTATTCTAAATAATGTGTTAGTATTGTCTACTTTGTAAGTAACATTAATATGGATACCTTTGGAAGTCAAGTAAAAAAATATAGTTTAGTTCTTTTAAAAATGAAATATTGAGATGCTACAACGCCCTCTATTCAGAGGCCACGAAACTAAATCAGAGTAAATGGTTCTCTCGACTGTTTAGTTCTTTGAAAAAGGAAAGATTAAAATAAATGTTTGGGATACAACGCCCTCTATTCAGAATCCATGGTACTAAATCAGTATAAATAGTTCCCTCGACGTCACTGCCATCTGTAATATGTTACTGACATTAAGTTCTGCCTGTATTGTAAGTTAGCATCCTCTAATAAATCTTACTAATGTTATTAATGCGCTAGTTTATATGGATGGATGGCCCTAATCCGGTAATAATAATGAAGTAACGGCCTGAGCCGAGGCTCCCGAGTGAACCCGTAAGCTTAGTTACTCATAAACGAGGTTTAGGCTAAGCGCCATCTGCGCTCGGCCACCTCAACCCGGTGAATCTGTAAAGGCCTCTTCAAGGCAAACAGTGGCAGTTCAGTCACAAAAAATGATGGATGGATGGATGCTTGTTAGAATTTGTAGTCTAAACTGCTGAACGGATCTCAATAACATTTGGCATAGATGTAGGGCAGGGATGGCGAACCTTTGTTCATCAAAATGCCATTTTTTAAAGAAATGTTTAATGCAATCTTAGACGTGCCATCAAATAATTTCCACTGATTATTACGTTAATTCCGTGGTGCATGATAATGACATCGCGTACGCTTTTTATATAATACCTACTTTATACTTTTTCGTAGTTTTTAGTATCATCGAGGTTCCAAATTAGTCGTGTGCTATTTTGTGTGCCAGTGTTTCGCCACCCCTGATGTATGGCATAGTCTGGAGCAACACAGGCTACTTTTAATCACAGTTCATGTTTACACGATAACTCTGTATTCAAAATATCTTAACACATGGTATACTATTCATCAAATACTTACACTAATAGGCAGGCTACATACTTTTTCAATTTCACGCCGCGGAGTCGCCGGCAAAAGTTAGTTATCCATAATGGAATGATAATTTACAATATTTAAAAACATCTTTAAATTGAGCCCTTTAGAAGCTCACATATTCATATTATCGGCCAAGAAACCCATGGTCTTCTGATGTTCAACAGCAATTTAATTTGTGATCAAAATAGTATAAATCAAAATAAATAAATATACTTAACTGTAGTTCCATATGGAACAATAAAAAGTAGACATTAGCCTCCCCATTTTCTAGATTCTGTAACAAGTACTTTTAAGAACAGCAATGCTGTTACAGTTCCTTGGTGTTGCGGATGTCCATAGACGTTGGATCAAATAACATTAGGCGATCCGCTGCTCATTTACCCCCTTTTCTATATTAAAAAAGTAAAACAGTCATGATTCCAATTTCTCCATTTAAGACATCAAGATTTCTTTTTTCTAAATTTGTATCTGGAGTAGGATAGAGTAATAATAAAATCCAGGTGTTTTTATATTTTTTATTTTCCCAACTACGCATTAAAATACAAAAACAACAATAGTAGAAATAATGAATAAACAATTGTAACTAAAAGATAGAGTATATAGAGACATAACTTCAACAATAAACTAATTATATAATTCAAAATTATTCAACTTGCAATTATTAAAATATACAAAGGACAATTCAAAACTGTCAAAAACACCGATTTACTGAGAATTCAACACTACTTAGTAATTTCAAATAAATTAAATGTGTAATTACTACATGTTTTCTACGAACTTTAAACCATCGTTTTACTCATGAGACGATTTATCTTGTTTGGTGCGGCGCTGCAAGGCTAACCAGCTCTCCAGACGATTGGCGCGAGCCACGCGTTTGGCAATCGAAGTCGACGGCGTTAATGCCGTCCGCTTGAATTTCATGTGGTCAAGGTCACTCCACACTTGCACGTGATCCTCCGGACACTCAACCGGCCAAGTTATTCCTTCAGCGCAGCATGAAAAAAAAAGAAAAATCGTTTAATTACAGAAAACACAAACAAATACCATTTGATCACACGTGTTAGGATATCATTACTTATCTAAAAATGAAGATAGAAGTAAAGAAAAACACGTAAAGCGCAATCAAAACATGCTATACTTACAAATATGTATTGCAGAGTTGAGCACAATCGCCGAGCGAAAGTAGAATGAGGAGAATTTTACAATAACCAGACATACTAACCGATGTCCCTCGATGACTGAAGGATATACACGTCATCAAGGGACATCGGTTCATACGGCTGCTGTATGGATCTTCCGTCTTGACATTGAAGACATTGACTCTCAGGAATTTCAATGATGATTTCCGCTGATGAACGATGTGGAGTTGACACAACAAACAAACAAACCGATTTCTTTGAGGTCACCATGGAAATCGGTTCATACGACTGCTGTATGGATGTTCAGTCTTGGTATTGAAGATTTCGACTCTCAAGAATCTTCAATGATGATGATCGATGTAGAGTTGACATAAAAAACAAACAAACCGATTACTTTGAGGTCATCAAGGAAATCGATTCATACGACTGCTGTATGGATGTTCAGTCTTGATATTCGAGATTTAGACTCTCAGGAATATTCAATGATGTTTTCTGCCGATGAACGAAGTGGAGATAACACAACAAACATACTAACCGATCTCCTTGCTGATCTCAAAGAAACGAGACCATCAAGGAGATCGGTTTATACGGCTGCTGTATAGATCTTCAGTCTTGGTATTGAAGATTTCGACTCTCAGGAGTCTTCAATGATGTTTTCTGCCGATTAACGAATTGGAGATAACACAACAAACATACTAACCGATCTCCTTGCTGATCTCAAAGAAACGAGACCATCAAGGAGATCGGTTTATACGGCTGCTGTATAGATTTTCAGTCTTGTTATTGAAGATTTCGACTCTCAGGAATCTTCAATGATGATTTCCGCT
>NW_013525583.1:185364-203437 GCF_000836215.1 Papilio polytes
CCAACCGATTTCCTTGCTGACCTCGAAGAAACGAGGCCATCAAGGAAATCGGTTCATACGACTGCTGTATGGATCTTCTGTCTTGATATTGAAGATTTCGACTCTCAGGAATCTTCAATGATGATTTCCGCTGATGAACGATGTGGAGTTGACACAACAAACAAACAAACCGATTTCTTTGACGTCATCAAGGAAATCGGTTCATACGACTGCTGTATGGATCTTCAGTCTTGATATTGGAGATATTGACACTCAGGAATCTTCAATTGTGATTTCAGCCGATGAACGAAGAGGATTTAACACAACAAACATACTAACCGATCTCCTTGCTGATCACAAAGAAACGAGACCATCAAGCAGATCGGTTTATACGGCTGGTGTATAGATCTTCAGTCTTGTTATTGCATATTTCGCCTCTCAGGAATCTTCAATGATATTTTCTGCCGATGAACGAAGTCGAGATAACACAACAAACGTACCAACCGATTTCCTTGCTGACCTCGAATAAACGAGGCCATCAAGGAAATCGGTTTATACGGCTGCTGTATGGATCTTCGGTCTTGGTATTGAAGATATCGACTCTCAGGGATCTTCAATAATATTTTCTGCCGATGAACGAAGTCGAGATAACACAACAAACGTACCAACCGATTTCCTTGCTGACCTCGAAGAAACGAGGCCATCAAGGAGATCGGTTTATACGGCTGCTGTATGGCTCTTCAGTCTTGGTATTGAAGATTTCGACTCTCAGGAATTTTCAATGATGATTTCCGGCGATGAACGATGTGGAGTTGATACAACAAACGAACAAACCGATTTCTTTAAGGTCATCAAGGAAATCGGTTCATACGACTGCTGTATGGATCTTCAGTCTTGGTATTGAAGATTTCGACTCTTAGGAATCTTCAATGATGTTATCCGCTGATGAACGATGTGGAGTTGATACAACAAACAAACAAACCAATTTCTTTATGGTTATCAAGGAAATCGGTTCATACGACTGCTGTATGGATCTTCAGTCTTGATATTGAAGATTTCGACTCTCAGGAATCTTTATTGATGTTTGCCGTCGAAGAACTGAGTGGAGTTAATACAACAAGCAGACAATCCTATTTCTTTGTGGTCGTCCAGAAAATCGCTTCTTAAGGCTACTGTACGGATCTTTAGGTTATATCGAATAGTTCTTTAATGACGGTTTCAACACAAAGTACCCACTTTACTAAGAAGTTCAAGGCGAAACAAAGATAAAATATGTATATAAATAAGCCTAACATAAACGACAGTTCTTTTGTATAACTAAACACGCGGTGTTTTAGAGTTGACTCTTGATGACTGTAGAACATAATACATAGACGTCGATTTTCTTGAATCTTCCATGATTTTTATATTTATGAAAAAGAGGGTTGTTAAGAAAAGAAATATCCCGTTAATGTTGTACAGCAGTCATCACAGCAGGGCAGAAGTGTGATTTTACATACCCATAAACGGTCGGACTTGGGCTTTTCCCAAACTGGAAATTGGGAAAGTCCTTCGCCCAAACGTTTTTAAGTAGTGTCATCTCTGATTTCTTCATAAATAGTACTGTAATAGTACGTAATATACTCAAATCACAATCGACAATCATAAACCCAAAAACAAGCACGGTTACTTTTTAATTACCAGAAAAATATTTGAACATATACAGGATGTTAATTATGTTGTAAATATTTGTTTTATCGAATACTGATAAAGTTAATTACCAATTAAAGTTGAAAAGAAAATCCCATAAAAACGTGAACACAAAAGTGTTATAAATTTTTTCTTAAAAAAGAATTAATTTATATGACGAACAGAGTCACCGCTCTCCGACATACTCGTATATGATATATGAGTAGTGAAAATGGGTTTTGTAAAATTCACTCTCTGTACGTCCAAAGTGAGGGGGTCCAACGTTATTTCAGAGAGACGTTTTTCATTCGACAAAAATAATTAATAACCGGTGTAAACAATAAGCGGTGATAAAACCCTACGCGGACGAAGTCCTTCTGTAAAATTATTTGAAAATTGAGATATAAACTTTTGAGAATAAATAATTAACATCTTTTGTTTTTTTTAAATGACGTAAATTTGTAAAAAGCGTGGTCTAAGTTCATATTCACATGTTTTTGAGCGACTTCCCAAAAGAAGGAGGTACTCAATTCGTCTGTATGATTTTTTTTTATGTGTTAAGACATAACTCCATCGCCAGTGGACCGATTATGAATTTTTTTTATCCGAAAGGTAGTGCTTGCATATTGGTCATATTTTTTGTTTCATTTTTGAAGTCAAATATTACGTCGTCGTCACGTAGTTTAGGTCCAAATCGCGTGATGAAATTTGGGGTATTTTTTGCTTTCTTTGATTACGTAGCCTAAACTATGAGACTTACATAAAAATGATGTGTGGAAGAATTGTAGCCCTTTAAATTTGCTAACTTAAAGTATCGCGATAGCATATATCTGTCTATTAAAGTTTTCGCGCAATTACCTCTTTTTTATTAAAATATCGATTGAAATCCACTTACAACGCTATTACTCTTGTTCAATATGAATCCTTATCCAAATAAAGATGTCCATCATCGAGAGAATATAATGTAGATTATAAATGCTCTTTGAACTATATAATTCCGATGAATAGTTTAGGAGATATCATAAAAACAAAATTACGAGTCGCAGAAAAAAATA
The DNA here is from genome assembly GCF_000836215.1 of Papilio polytes. Classification (NCBI taxonomy): domain Eukaryota; kingdom Metazoa; phylum Arthropoda; class Insecta; order Lepidoptera; family Papilionidae; genus Papilio; species Papilio polytes. Next base: position 188,067 of record NW_013525583.1, read on the forward strand.
CCAATTTGTAACTTGCTTTCTTGGCTTACGTAGCCTTAAGTATAAGACCTACATAAAAATGATGTATCAAAGAATTGTAGCTCATTCAATTAGCTAAATTAAATTACATGATAGCATATATCTATCTCTTAAGGATGTCGCACAATAACCGTTTGTTTTACGATAACCGTCAAATAAATGCAATCGACTTCATTTAAAACGCTTTTATTCTTGTTTGGTACTAGCTGTTCCCATGCGACTTCATACGCATGACATTATAAAGATTTCATTTTATTTTTCACATTTGTCAAATGTCAAAATGACATGACATGATGCCAAACCATGGCCACCTTGCTTCCTTGATGTTGGAAACAACATATGGTCTTTTTCCCACCTTAAGGTTTTATCCAAAATATTTACCCCTAAGTTTAACAGCGTGATAATATATAGCCACGACGTAAGTGTAGGGCTTTTTATTAAAAAAAAAAGGGTAATTCGAAAATATGCTGTGATTACTCACACCTTAGGCAACAAAGAAGTGTGTGTTTACGCTTTATTATATTATTGTAATATAAATTAATCCTTATACAATTAAATATGTTTTCAGGTTAGAGTATTAAATGTAGATTATAATTGCCTTTTACAGTATGTAATTCTAACCAATAATCTAAAAGTCATCAAATTATTAACTCACGCGTCCGCACATAATTGAGTAAATAATAGCAACTATGCATTAGTTCTTTACTTAATATCTTTGCTAACTGATTTAGATAATTCATTCTTTGTTTGAAAGCTAGTGATTATCAAATTGTGAAGTTTAGATTCACTAAAAATCGAGAGATAAATATTTTTTTAATATAAAAACAAAACCATTACCAAACAAATTATTCCAAAAACATAATATTCTCAAAAAAAGTACACCAAGAAGTAACAAAATAATTCATTGAATTACTTAAACCTCCCATATTGTAGGAATGCAAATGGGGTATACAATTCACACGATGTTTTAATGAAAAAAATGGTTAATGTGCGGCAACGTTAATAGATAGATATATGCTATCGCAGACCTTAATTTAATAAATTTAAAGGGCTACAATTCTTCCATACAGCATTTGTGTGAATGTCTTATAAACTATAAGACATTCACACAAATGCTGTAAGCAAAGAAAGCAGCAAAAACCCCAAGTTTCGTCACGCGATTTTGAGCTAACTATTTAACTACGCCGTAGTCTTTGACTCCAAAAATTCAACAAAAAAATGAGACCCACCTGCAAGTACTACCTTTATGATAAAGGAAGAATTTTCAAAATCGGTGTAACAAGGGCCGGAGTTAGGCCATACATAATAAAAAAAACATACAGACGAATTGAGTACCTCCTTCTTTTGGGAAGTCGGTCAAAAAGAATTTTCAAAATCGCTCCACCAGGCGTAAAGATATGACGTAACAAACATAAAAATCATACATATACAGACGAACTGAGTACCTTTTCTTTTAGGAAGTCGGTAGAAAATTAGCTTATTATAATTCTGTCATATGTTCTATCACAGTTAGTAATTGTTATATCAGAGTTGTATATATTTAACAGGACAGAAAATATATCAGATAATATAAGCAGAACTGACAATGCACAGCCACAATTAAAATTATCTTTTGCGAATTTCAGTAATATTTCGACCATTAAACTATAGACTGACTAAAATAATGGCGCCTTTATTGATCGCGCACTAGCCATGGACGTTTATTGAATTTACCGCTAAAATTAAGCAAACAAAAAGTATTTCTTTTCAAATGGCAACACTGATCAGTTGTGCGAACATTTCAGCTGGCATACCAACTGTTTTCACAGCCGACATCCATTTTGGTTGCGACCATAACTGTTGTTAGTTACGCGTTATTTGGTGTCCGAAATCGTAATTCATTAAAAAAATCGCGATGCAAGTTAAATAACCACACTTAAGATCTTATTTTGTGTCAGGTTCACGTCGTTGTTGCAATTGATATTATTTAGTGATGTTATATTATTTACATTTAGGGACATTATCAATAGTAATACATTAATTTTGTACTATATCCAAAATGTCAATGACATTCTAACTAAAAGAAATACCTGTTTCCATAACTGGGTATTATTCAAGCTCGTACACCCAATCGTGGACAGTGTCCATAAAGTGATGTTGCTTATTTTTTCTCATGTATCATACGTCTGTACTTGTATATTTGAACACACTACTGTACTGGGATTGAAGTTATCTCTTTGTATCCTAACTCAACATTGCCTTCAGCCAATGGATGTTGCGGTCTTCAGGCCTTTAAAAGTATCGTGGCAGAATCATGCGAAGAGTTGGTAAATAGAAAATCCTAAACCAACATTCAAAAGAGAGCATTATGCTTCAAACTTTGAGGCAGCTTTGGGAAATATTGGAACAATAACGATAAGAAACGGATTCGAAAAAGTGGACTTCTTCCCTTTGGTCTAGAATATGTCGACATGAACGAAACAAGTTCACAAAAATCAAACAAAAAATGGGACCCACCTGCAAGCATTACCTTTCGGATAACAAAAGAATTATCAAAATCGGTCTACTAACGGCGGAGTTATGCCGTAACACACTTAAAAAAAACACGGACGACTTGAGTACCTCCTTCTTCTAGCAAGTCGGTCAAAAATCGTGCAACTGTTTTTATAGTGATGTCCGTTAATGCTTGTTTATTATTGAATAATACCCATAATTGGGGGTCCAAGACTAGATTATTATTACTGTCCATTGTTGTCTAAATAGGGATGGTGTTTATTTGCAATATTTTATTGTACTTAACTGAAATTAAACAACACTTATTGAGAAAAGGGCTTTTTATTTTCCTCCCGATCCCAAAGAGTACATATTGAAAAATGAAGAAATTATAAAGCAAAAATTTTAAAAAGACGCTTATTCTATACATCACTGGTGACTTTAACTTAGAATGATATCAGCAAAGAGTACTATAATACGAGTATATACAGAAAAAGACGCGACAGTCATGAAATATTTGTTATCATAGCCAGCGCCATCTATCTTTCAACCCTATACACTAAATATTTACAATGTCCGTATCCGTATACATAAAGATTTTACCTCGTCATACTTATCAAGTACGGTAGTTCATTAATCATTTTATTTTCAAATTGCATTTGTATATATTATGCCCTTCGAAATTAAAATGATTTAAGACACTGCCGCAGTTTACACATCGTTGTTATTATAACCTGCGTGGGAACAAGGTGGATTTAACAAAAAAAACAACACTCACTCTCTTTTCCTTTTTATTTGGAAATATTTATATCTACCATAATACATTAAGGCCATAGCTTTTATTTCCACATCACCGTATATAGAAAAGCCTCCGTATCGCACATACAACAAGCGGCCTTCACACAAAACCTTATACAGAAAAAGTGTCCATATCGCACATTAAATAAGCGTCTTTCCGCACAATACTTAAACAGTACTAACGTCCATATCGCGCGTATCTTTTTCGCACAAAACTTTAAAACCGCAGAAGCCAGAAGGAAATCACACACGAGATACACAAGACTTTATATTCAAGATGGACAAAGCAATGAATTTTTAAACTTTATATTTCATTTTACTGTTTCACTTTTTAAACCAAAACCATCAATTTATATCATTTTATTACAATTCGTAAAATTTTATTAAATTTTTATATAAATTTTCAATGTGACAATGTCTCTCGTTAACTTTTTAACCTAAAAAATTAAAAAAAATCAACTAAAAAGGTTGACATTGACACACCTACATTTTACCACGTAGTGACATCTATGTCATTCTGAGGAACTAATTTCATTCAACATTCAATGGGGACCAGGGTAGTTCAATAGATGTAGCTGCAATTCTCACCTATGTCAAATGTATGGAGTGTCCCGGCCCTGGATATCAGGGGAGACACGGGCAAACTAAATGATTAAAAAATGTCCTATGTATTTTTGCCCAATCTCGTGGAGTGGAGATGGCGACTGAAGTTTGTAACCGGCTAACTGCATTAAATAGCTACCATACTCTTTGTTGCTATAGTGTGTCTAAACAATTTAGATTAGTTTGACAATTCACTTCAAATTTAGTAGAGATGGGTTATGTAAAATTACTCACGAATCTTATCGATTTTCGATTTTTATTCTTATAGAAGTTGGAATCGATAGATTTATAGTTATAACATATACATTTTAAAAAAAACACTGTTTCCTCAAATTAATAATGACGGTAACAAATAATGAGAGTAAATAAATGTTTATTGCTACTACTGCCGTACGTAATCGAATTGGATTTCGATATTATTTCTGTCATCGCTAAATTCTCTACATTATAATCAATACTAGAATTGTCCTATAAATTAGTTAATACGAAAATAATAATTTTAGTTGAGTTCGATAATTATTTAAACCGAATATCGATAGTTCAAAATTGTTCGCTATGCGTGTTTGTTTCGTCTCTACGATACCTGTCTATTAAGTACAGCATTTACCTTCATACAAATATACATACAAATGTAATTCGATACTTCATATGCGTCATTTATCATACTAATCAATCTTATTGAGACAAACTATAATTTAAGTATACCTCAATTGACCTTTAAACAAAAGTCAGTGTATTTTATAGTTTGTCTAATTTTATAAAATGTAGTAGGGATGGGTTCTGTATAATCAAAGAGATTCAATACAGATATAGAGTAGGCATAGTTGACACTTCACTAGAAACATTATTCACATAATCTCACTAACTATTGATAGATATTCAAAACCATAATTTTATTTTTAAGACACTTTAGTTTATAACAAAAGATGGAGCAGCTCAAGATTACTTTGTAAAATATTTTATCACATGTCAAAACAAAATCACAAGGTGGCACTAAACTTGGCAATTGATACCTTTCAGAGAAAGCAATAGTGAAAAAATGTTGTTCACTATGCCTAGTCTGGGTACGCGGCAGTGCACCCGCCGAGACCAGCACGGCCAAACACACTTTTGAAATACCTGTAACTCCCTTGTGGATAGAGATAGCAGGTTGAAATTCAAACATCAATAGACATACCGGAATTCAATATTGCCAAAATATCTTTTAATTATACCTAGTAGTTTACAAATTATAGCTAGTTAAAATCTTCGCTTTTTTTACACAAATGCGTATTTTATCATAATTTAAAGACACTTCCAATGGTGCTACAAACTTGAAAATTAGCATTTTGTCACCGCTGTTTTTAGTTGTTGTTCAGTCTTCACGCGGCGTAAAAAGTGCGCCCGTACTATTGATCACTTAGACTCTAAATTCCTTACAATTTTTGACGCCTATAAGATTACAAGCGGTGCTTACGAAGAGAAGTATTCAAGATTCATTTCAGTATTTGGCCGTAACACTCATTGGTTAAAATTCTGTAGCATTGACAAATTCCATTGTAAAAGAATTCTAGCCTGTTCACACGATACAAAAATCTAAAATATAGATTTTTAATGCGGTAACTTTAGATCGCAATCCCAGATCAGGATGACGACACTTAAGTTCAAAAGCTTTATTGTTATACGATTAGACAGTAAACGAATGGCTATTAGTACAAATACACCTATGTTCACTTTTTTATACAATAAGGTAGTAAACAAGCAAGCGGCCAACTAAATCGGTCAAAATGGCGAAACGGCCGCTGCCCATAGACATCCTCAGTTGCAGTGCGTTGCCTACCCAAAATAAGAAAAGTTCCAATATTAACGTTTTACTGTTACGAGCCGCGCATTACTGAAAGTGTCTGGGCGGCTGTTTACCCCATCAAAAATGTCTGCCTTCTTGCAGGGGGTATTGTTATAAAGGCCCAAACATTACAAAAGTAAATTTTAGTCAAATTTTTGGAAACTTTAAATCGTCTGTCTTCGAAAACGGCCCACGGAAATTTCCAGTATTTATTTAGTAATTCTAACAGTGTTCTTCAACACATATGTGAAAATAAGTGAACTTAGGTGTATTTTTTACCAACTTCAGCGCGTTATAGCCCATAACTGTCCCATTAGACAGGACAACTAAAAGGCCATTCGGTTACATCACAAACGAGTACTATCAAATTGTATAACAATTATCTCTAACTTAAATGTCGTCATTCGTCTGTTCCTTTGGTAATTCCAGGTCCCTCGCAATACACCTGACGAAAATCAACGTTGCCTAGTACTAAGTTAGTAATTACTAAGAAAGAAATTTACGAAATTCCTGTCCTAAGAATTCAGTTGGGGTCCAATGTTAGTACTTTTTTTTTTATAACATAAGGTGGCAAACGAGCAAGCGGCCACCTCAATCCGCCAAAATGGCGAAGCGACCGCTGCCCATAGACATCCGCAATTGCAGATGCGTTGCCTACCCTTATCCGACGGAGGAGGAGACGCACATAAAGAGGATATTTCCCCTTCCTATGCATATCCTCCACCGTCAAATCCACTTCCTCTTCCCATCCTCTTCTTGTAAGAAAAGGGTGGTAAAGAGAAAGGGACTAAAATTAGGCCTCCGGCACTACACTCATCAGACGAAACACGGAATTGCTTTCATTTCACGCCTCTCTTCTGTGTGGTCGTGGTATTACACCGGGCGTGCCGGCCCATTCGTGCTAAGGTGTTAAAGTGGGCACTACCACTGTTAAAGTATGGAGCATTGTTATTACTTACTTAGTATTGGCTTAAGCCGTCTTAAAAACAACTGAAAATTAATTGTTATATGTTTTAAGCTTCTTTCAAATTTATCATGTAAATAAAAAAAAGTATACGTGAGTAAGCCGTAAATAATTAATTATAAAATGTCTCACGAAAGTTTAAATAATTTAATCATCATGAAAAGGTTGAAAAAAGGGGCGAACGCAAGTTTTGATTTTTTAAACTCCACGCGGACGAAGTCGCGGACAACTACTAATATATAGAACGACAAAGACATCTGTCCCTGTGAGCCAAGTCAAACTAAATTATGACAGCTCACTATCCACCTCTCTCCACTTTAAAAAAGATCACAAAATCCATTTTATACTGTTGTATTATAGCTGTTATGTTGTATTTATTTCTTTTGTATCATTTTCTATACCCATATAAGTATTTCACCAACCAAAAGCACTAACGAACGTATTTATTGATTGGTATAAAAAAGGGTCGACGCACCGGGTTTTCGTCTTCCAAATAACACTATCATCTGTCATCTCAGTCATCACTCCCTTCTTGATCATGTCACCTTTCACGCGATCCATCCATCTCTTTCTATGTCTACTACTACCGATGTACCCCTCCACATTCATAACTAACATCCTTCTTAATACAGTAGAACCTCGGTAACTTAAAAACCTCCATAACTTCCAAAAATTGTATGTCCCCTTCCCATCAGAGCCCAAAACCTCTACAACTTAAAATACGCAACCTCTTTAATTTAAATAAGTAATCTCTGTTTGGCCCTCAGTAACTTGACAGTGGTAGTGCCCGCTTTAACATCTTAGCACGAATGGGCCGGCACGCCCGGTGTAATACCACGATCACACAGAAGACAGGCGTGAAATGGAACCAATGCCGTGTTTCGTCTGATGAGTGAGGTGCCGGAGGCCTAATTTAAGTCCCTTTCTCTTTACCACCCTTTTCTTATAAGAAGAGGTTGGGAAGAGGAAGTGAATTTGACGGCGGAGGAGATGCATAGGAAGGGGAAATATCCTCTTTATCTGCGTCTCCTCCTCCGTCCTATAAGGGTAGGCAACGCATCTGCAATTGCGGATGTCTATGGGCAGCGGTCGCTTCGCCATTTTGGCGGTTTAAGGTGGCCGCTTGCTCGTTTGCCACCTTATGTTATAAAAAAAAAAAATTCCACAATAGAACATAAAATACTTTGTCATTGAGTTATTTTGAACGAGTGTGCAAAACAAAAGTTTTCGGTATTTATTGCTTGCACGATCTTTTATAGAGCAATATAACAACATAAAAGATAATGTATTCTCCTCTCTACTTGTCATCTACACTATTATAATAAAGCGTGAACACACACAATCACAACATATTTTCAAATAACTCCTCTATACTAATATTATAAAGAGGAAAACATTGTATTTATGTATTTTTAAATGTATTGAAATAACTTAAAAACTACTGGGCCGATTTAAAAAAAAATTTCACCATCAGAAAGGTAATTTATCTGTGACATAGGCTATATTTTATCATTACTAAAGTTTAGGAATTATTAATAAACAGCGTGTTTCTGAACGCCGGCGTTAAAAATTCACTAAACTTTAACTTTTCTTGGCTTACGCTGCCTAAACCGTTAGAGGTATATTAAAATGATGTACGAAAGAAATGTAGATCTCATAAAGTTCTACAGCAAAGTCCTCGATAGCGTATATCTATTTTTAACTGTTCTTACAATAACCACTTTTATGTTTACAAAGTGAATTAAAAACCGCACGCTATTTGCGGCGTTCTTTTATTGGTTTCAATATTAATCCTTATCCAAATAAATGCGTTTCTTATCAGGAGAATTTAATGTAGAATAAAATTGTCTTTACAGTATAAATAGGGCTAATAGTTTAGAAGAAATCGCGAACACAAACAATAAGGGAACCGAAAAATCAACTTACAAGCTACCGAGCTTAGAAATTTGGCATCTTGCATCGGTAGATTTCTGTTATTACTAAGTTAATACTTTTGTTAATAGATTGAAAAAAGGGCGAACGTAAGTTTTGGACATTAAAATTTCACGCGGACGAAGTCGCGGGCAAAAGCTAGTTTTTTTAATAAAAAGCCCTACACTTACGTCACGCTTTAGACTATACATTTTACGCCGTTAAACATAGGGGTAAAATTTTTGGATAAAAATAAAAACCCTAATGTGGGAAAGAGATCATAAGTTGTTGCCAACATCAAGGAAGCAGGGTTTCCATGGTTTGACATCATGTCATGTCATTTTGACATTTGCAATTGATGTTTTGACAAATGTGAACAATAACATAAAAAAAATTATAATTTTATGCGGATGAAGTCGCATGAGAACAGCTAGTTGAAAATAAAATCGATTTAGAAACCGTGGATTGTTTAAAACAAAAGAAAATCACACACTTTTTTAAGTAGACACTAAACCTGCAATGTGCAATGTTAACACTTATATATGACTATTTAAATTTCACTGCCAATCCTTCTCGGGTATTCGAGTAAAAATAGGAACAAGGGTACATACATACATATGTATATACCTGCCTCTATATTAACCTATCCCTAATATAGATAACTTAAAACCTCAAGAACTTGAAATTTTGTGTTTCCCTTGGACTTTAACTTATCGAGGTTCTACTGTACATGCCATTCATCCCTTCTCATAACATGCCCTTCCCATGCTTTTACTTCCTAATTTCTGGCCCTGATTTCATTCCTAATTTCAACCCCTAAGGCTACTCTCAAATTTCCGATAATATAATCATTTCACAGTTTTGCCACATGTATTCTCTTTTCATCCACCCCTTTTACTGCCTAAATTATGCAACTCCCATACAAAATGTTAATAACTTTGACCCAATGAACATACAAGCACTGTCAGAATCAAATTAATAGATTTTAATTGCAAAATTCTTAAAACAATATCTTGTGCCTTTGTTATGTAATTGTTGGAGAAAAAAAAAAAAACAAATCGCAATCTTTTATTTTTTTAAATAATTTATTTTAACACTGTTCCATTATAAAAACATTAATATCTAGGAAGAAGTATTTTGCAAAATAAAATTAAAAGTTTTTAGATAGAACAATTATTCTTGACTAGAAAAAGAGGGAAAAAAATAAACAACAATTGAAATAATAAAACAAGTTATAATTACATTCAACTACAACAACAATAAATTCTAAACTACATACAACATTCATTTTCGACCTACATATTTAATATGCCTACCTTTAGCGATAAGCTGGTCATTTTCTTTGTTGCGAATCTGCACCTCGAGGAAAGCAATCTTGTTCCCCACCTTCTTGGCGACAGCTTCTATCTCCAACTTGTCGCCTTCCGAAACCGTAGCCATGTAGCTAAAATAAAAATAAATCATTACAGACTAGCCTTTGCCTTGGTCTTATAACTTGGTCCGGGAGGAATTATAAAAACAAAAGTGAGTGGCCTATGCCTTCTTCCAGGCTATGTTACATCTATACCAAATTTCATCGAGATCCGTTCAGCTGTTTAGGCTATAAACACTAACAAACATCCATCCATCCATCTAAACTTTCGAATTTATAATATTATATAGTATAGTATGAAGTAGGATAATGCTCTGAATTTTAACTTAATATCTATGTTATTATTATTTGATTACGGAAGACTGTTAATAAATTCAAGATGGACGTCCCAAAATGGCGGCTATAGTAGGATTTAATTTTTTATCCCGGATAAACTGAAAAACTATTAAACCGGTAAATGCGAGCAAACTTTTCCAAATTGCTAATAATTTAAATATAGGTAGTTCCACACAAATTGTGTATGTTGTAACTTAAAGACTTTTTCTTCACCGCATCGTTCACTTTGAAATATATTAATTGCTTAACAAATCTCCACGATCATGAAGTATCATAAAAAAGTAGCTGTAGAAATTCAAATATACCCTACCTAACACTCAGGTCGACGGAGAGTCCACGTCCGACTGATTTATCGTTGGCCAGCAGGGCAAAGGTTGACAAAGTATCAACCATGTGAGCGATGAACCCTCCATGCAGGGTTCCGCCCTCGTTCAGATGTTCAGAACCAACTTCGAGCTCCGATATCACCAAACCATCGCTACAAGACACCAACTTGACCTAAGAATGAAATAATGCACATTAAAAAGCATATCTAAATATACATGAGTGTTACTATTAACTGAAATATTTAAACTAAACAATTTCATACAAATATTTCTTTTACATTCAAGAACAAATTGCACTATAACTTAGGTTCGGGACAGGGTGTGGCTTGTTTCATTTTCTCCAAGAACAACTTGTACTACCACTAAATATATTTCTTTCTTATCCTGACTAAATACCAATGAAATCTGTGCTTTAGCCAAAGCCCAGTTTACATATTGTCAGTAAAGTAGGCCAGTTGCGCTCAAAATAAATGCTGGTATAACACTGGCATAATGTAAACTCTAATTGGCACTAGTGAGCTCTTACAATCAATGCCAGGCCTGTACTGTCCTATGATACTAGACATATGTTGGTATTCTCAGAATGAAATGAAATAAATATGTGCTTCCTAACAAATTCGACATTTCTACTTTTAACCATTCTGCCAGCTCCCTTTGCATAGGTTTTAAGTGATTTCTAAACTACACTTTAACTTAATTAGCTTTGAAACATATTGCGCCGTATCATTGTCAACTGCCACGCCCTTTTTTCAATATTGATTTTATTGTTCATACATTTTTTATTCTTGTGAAATTCAAGGAAAAAGACTTGATATGCATCATTTTACTGTGATTCTCCTGTTAAAGCCTCCATACAAATTTATATTGCTATCTCATATTCTTCAAAGAGAATGTGTGGAAAGACAATATATTCATACAGGTACTTTGCTAGCAGGTTCCCACGGGGGGTTTTAGGTTTTGGAAGTAGCAGTTTGTTTTATCCTCTTGTACACTCCCTTCAACTGAACAATGGGATTTCAGTAAATTACCGCAGATGAAATCAGTACAAGGTAAAGGTTTATAACAGGGTATTTTGTCTTTTCTTTGTGAAAATGAAAGGAAGACAGCAAAAGATCTAAACATGTTTGATTTGATCTCTACTGTTTCAAGTATTGACCGCTCCGATAGACATTTACAATTTGCCGATCACTTACAAGTCTATAAATGTGGATTGCGGGGAAGTTTTTCTATACTCAAACAGTATTTCTTTGCAAAACAACCTAGCTAAATACAGTCATGAGTTCTTAGTCGTTGAACCAATAAACCAAATCTTGTATGTAGTCTTCTTCAATTGAAAATATTTATACTAACTCACTTTACCTACACTAGTATAACAAACAGCCACTTAAGGGCCACACCCTTTGTCTTTAATAATACATCTTAAATATATTTAAATAATCTCACAGCAAAATATGATTTGCCAATACAAATAATTGAGATAGTATTTAGAGTAACTAATTGCAGTAGCTTAAACATAAATCACTTACTCATGAACAAAAGGATTTTCAAAATGGAGGTTCATGATGCAGCCACACCCTTTAATTGTTAGTGCACCCCCATCTTCTAATTGAGTACTTTTAATTTTAATTTATAGATTATACAACTAGTGATTCTTATTAGAAAGCAAAACTTATATGAAACACCTTTTTAGGAACATTTATAACACAAAGACATTCAAAGTGGACATTGCGCTTGTCCGAGAATATAGAAAATCAATAACGGCACAGGGCATCTATGTATATCTAGGTAACATCTAGGTATCATGATTGATTTTGGTACCTAAAGTTGCACAATTCTACACGAAAGATTCCAATAAAGTTATATCGTTGAATTATACACTATTTTAAACATATTTTAGTGTAATAATGAAACAAAGACTTAGATGATAGATTAATACGTACATTACGAAGGTTTCGATCGAAGCGTTTCGAATTCACCACCGTTTTCACGAACAGTTCGGTAATCTTTGCCATCTTGCTACACATTTTGATTACAATTTAACGCAATTAAAAGATGGAACTCAACACTTTGTGTACCACAAAGGGAGACAACCGGAACTATAGAATCGCAACCGCCCTCCGAAGGCTGGAGCGAAATGGGAAAGTATTGATTGAATTTATAAAGGGGATGGGGAACTTGCTACAGATTTTAAGAACTAGCAACAAGTGCAGAATATAGATTATACAATTTGAAATAGTTAAGTGTAATTGCCTGAATAAACTGGTTAAGATTAATATTTGTTTATATTCTTATTTTCAATATCTATGTATAAAACATTATTGTTTACAAATAAATTTATCCGGCTCTAGCTAGGCGGATGAGAGTGGCGCTGGTATCGCGTTATGTCTGTCAAAAGAGAAGCGCCTATTTTTTTACTAGTGTTGGACCCAAACTGTTTATTACCAGAAATCAAAACCTTTCGGCCTTGCTCTGTTTCAGCCGAAACCTAAACTTCAAAAAACACGTTTAAGATTACAATTATGTATTGAAACATAGTGTACTTTTAACATTTGTTGCATATACAGACTTCTTAAAATATGAATCAAAAGCGTTGTAATTTATGTTTCACGATTTTGTACAAAGTTAAGTATATTAAACAATTATTCTTATATTTAATAATAGCAAAAAGTGGTTCTTTGTTTGAGCTCACGAAGCTTTTTATCTTTTCACAATTTAAAAGGTGTAATTTAATTACGAAAGGGATAGCATAGTACATGTCTTATTGGTTTCATGATTTTCTAAAAGATGGCGTTGTACTAAAAAAGTCTCGTGAACAAAATGTTCTATTTTTTATGGTAGAAAGCTAAGACAACACATCTAGAAATAAAATGAAATTACTGTACCCAAGTCCAAATCTGAAAGAGAAATAGTTTCTCAGTAAAGTGTACCACAAAAATAAAAACATCTTTTTGTTTGTTAGATAAGATAAATGAGTGGTTTAATGTGTTAAAGCGCCTGAACATTTATAATTTCAATTTAACACGAACGTAAATTCAATGCTATATATAAAGCAAAAATTTACAACATGCATAAATATCTTGAAAATGGTAATATGACAATATTCGTTGATAATAACATTATAATTAGGTTCTACTTTGCATGTATATCTTTATTTTAGGTTTACGGTGAATTGTTAATTGCTTGTCACATTTGAGACTTAATAATTGAAACTGCTGGCATTGTAGACAGGGACACAATAAAGTCTATTTTTTAATCGATGTCTATTTTATTACAATACTTTGGAAGTGTTCTCGGGAATAATTCAAAATGTATTAAAACCCTTTTACATAAACTTTTTTATTTATCTAGGGTATTATTTAATTATACTAGCTGTTTCCGTGCGGCTTCAACCGCATGAAATTATAAAAACTTTATTTTATTGTTTGCATTTGTCAAATTCTCAATTGCAAATGTCAAAATTACCGTTACTATAATAACCTTGCTTCCTTAATCTTGGCAGCATGTAGTTTTCTTTCGCACATAAAGGCTTTTGAAATTTATTTACCCCTTAAGTGTAATAGTTTGAAAATATATAGCCTATAGCGTGTAGTAAGTTAAGGGCTTTTTATTAAAAAAATAATGATACAAAAACATGCTGTGATTGCTGACATCCTACGCCACAAAGTAGTGTGTGTTTACGCTTTTTTACATTAGTATAGAAGTATAGATTGAATTCACACTGGGCACTGCGCGTGTAATATAAGCACGTTGTACCGCGGCATTGACCGGCTCCAAATTTGAAAGTGGGTTTTTGTTTTCGTTTTAGTCTGGTCTCACGTAACACTATCCTGAATGCATTGTGCGAAACGGTCGTCCAAACATAACTCACGTAATATTAAGTATAATGTTGTTTTGATTTACTAACATAGTGTCATGCCATTTGTACAAGTTATGTGTTTATTTTTGAACACGGAGGTTCTTGAAATACTTGTCTCTTTGAAAATTATATTTCTCTGTATACTTATGGCCATAAAACAAAAGTATAATATCGTTTGTGATCTATCGAGCTCTTTTCAAGTTGTGACAAGTACTCTTGCCCGGTGGGCGTTAGCGAAAGCTGGACCCGTTTGTAGATGAGTTCACTTCCGTAAAATATACGTTAACCATACATTTAATATTATCTGGACTTTAATTTTACATGAATTACTAAAACACCTAAGGATTTTATATTTCCTCTTGTAAGGTCTGAGTTAGCGTTCTGCGTTATTATCTATGCTACAGATCTTAGAATGATTTATTTTGGCATTTACTGGACTGGATTGGTCAAAGAGCATTTGTAATTCAGTCAGCTTTATCTGTACTAATATCATAACGAGGAAAACTTTGTTTGTTTGATTGTAATGAATAGGCTCAAAAACTGGGTCGATTTTAAAAATTCTTTCACCGTTAGAAAGGTAATTTATCTGTGAGTAACATAGGCTGTGTTTTTTATTTCTTTTTTATTATTTTAAAATTTCACACGGACGGAGTCGCGGGCAAAAGCTAGTTTGTTGATAAAAATAATCAATAATATATTTTCCCGGTAGCGCATCACTGTTACCTAATTATTAGAATAAGACAGAGTTTATCGCGTTACAAGGAATATTTCTCTAGGTGTAACACCGCGGGTGGCGACTGTAATAATAATAATAATAATGTCGTCGGCCCGGTGAGTCTATTAGACATATCGTTTCCGGTTGTTCTCGCCTTGCGGACGGTGCATACTTG
>NW_013525583.1:203891-228177 GCF_000836215.1 Papilio polytes
TTTATATAATATGTTTTATTTTGTTATTTTTTTTTTAAGAAAATCATATGAAATGTATTATATATAAAAATAAGAGAATAAAGATATATGAATAATAATAATAATAAAGTCATTTAATCCATTCAGTAGGCAAACACCATACACTTAATTACACAGTTGACAAAAATAATGACGGAGGAAACGAAAGTTTTACAAACAATAACAAAATATATACAAATACACAATAATAAGCATCAATCAAAAATATCATAACTTTCAAAATATTTTTTTTAACTAAGTTTGCTATGCTGAATGGATAGGGCCTTTACTCAGCTATGTGCTTATTACAGTATAGCAATAAGCGCGTAATAATAATAATATAATAATAATGCGTTGACATTTATTCAATGGAGGTTAATATCCGACGAGATACGGTCTGACACTGTCAGAAATCAGAGCGACCTGAGCCGACACCGGTTTAATTCCCGCCCACCGAACACTTCCTGACGCTGCACCGTAATTTGCACAATTTCAATTTAAAGAACGAGTAAAATAAATAATTGAAATTCTACTCATTATTATGGTTGCATAATATGAAGAGTCGCAACGCGGCCTACAGGGACAGGCAATCAGCTCCGTGTGGCATTGGCCATGTATACGTTGAGCCCTCGTTAGCATATATTTTTTTAAAATATAAATACTGTATAAGACACGGTACATAAGGGCTGTAAAGAGTCTTTCATAATATTTTATTTCATTTTTTACTTTAATATCTTCGATCTTTTTACTACTTAGGACAAAATTATTTTGTCATCTTTGTTACTAAAATATCGTATTGGTAAAAAAGATCTTTCACTCTCGAATGGTTCGTATTTAAAATTATCAGATTTATTTCATTATCGAGATAACTTGACTTTCACGAAAACACCTTTCGAATTTCAGAAGTGTTGTTTCTTAAGGTCGTGAAATAAAAATAGAAAAGAAAAGTATAGCATCAGGTGACGTTGATTAAACTAGTCTAGCAATTTTGTCTGGACCAATTAGTACTCCCTTTGAAATATTTTAACGTAATAAAATGGATGAAGGCGCGATTGTTTAAAAAACTCTGACTTTAAGATAATGCTCGTGTTTCAAAATGGTTTGATATAATTAAAATACTTTACTTTGTAACTTTAAAACTTTTGTCTTTGCTATTTAAGTATAATATTTATGTAGTAGTAGCTTTCGCCTGCGACTTCGTCCGCGTGAAATTAAAGAAAGCAAAAGTAAGTAGCCTATGTGTTCTTCTAGCCTCTTCATCTGTGCCAAATTTAAACGAGATCTAGCACTTTAGGTTACAAACTCGAACTAACATTTATCCATCCATTTTAAGCTTTCGCATTTATAACATTAAATAAATAAATAAACAAATAAATAAATGAGATATCTACAATTTAAGGACGATCCATAATTAAGTTATAATAATTGAATGTTTCACCCAAATTCAGAATATAAATGTCATTTTGCAACGTAAATATGTAAGATAAAATACGTATATAAAATGATTACATAAACTTTGGCTTTCTTACATTGTATTAACGATAACAAGCTGATAATAATATTGGTACACGGAATACATCCCACTGCGAAGACGATGAGCCTGCAAATTTCAGTTACGCAAGTACCTTAGCTGTTTGCGTTCATTTACACCTGGGGGACTGTCAAAGTTATATGTGTTGAACCTAATATACTAGAGAAACTACGCTTTCATTTTTATCTTTTTATGATGCCTTGGAAAGATATGTCTAGGCTTTTTAAAGTAACTAAATATCTCGTCGTCAGCACAATTAACCACGATTTTTTTATTGAAAACAATAATTTTATTAGAATAATTCATTTAAATATGAATGTGGAGGGTTACATCATTAGGGATTAGTTTAACAACTGAAGGATGAATAATTTAAGGGTGATGTGATCAAGAAGGGAGTGACTACAATTATTGTTTTGACTAAATATCTCTTTAGCTGACTGCATATTTAGAAGAGATGAACTACTTAAAATTACTAGTGAATGTTTGTTACTATATCATCGGATTAGCTCAACTTTACTACAGATGTAGAACATAATCTGGCACACATGGACTACTGTTTAAGGTTTTTAATTCCGCGCGGAAGGAGTCGCGGGAAACAACTAGTTTAATACGATTTGAATGTGATGATTTAGGTACAGAGTCGCGCAGTTATAGGTGTAAATTATATTTGTATCATGACTAGAATGAAATTTGGTATATATCTATACTATATTATAATAAAGCGTAAACACACTTCTTTGTTGCCTAAGATGTCAGCAATTACAGCATATTTTTGAATAATACGTTTTTAAATAAAAGGCCCTACACTTGCGTCACGCTTTAGGCTATACATTTTAACGCTATTAAACTTAGGGGTATATATTTAGTAAATATTTTGAATAAAAATCCTAATGTGGGAAAGAGACCATAAGTTGCTGCCAACATCAAGGAAGCAAGGTTGTCATCATGCCATGTCATTTTGACATTTGTAATTGATAATTTGACAAATGTAAACAATGAAATAAAATTTTCATAATTTCATGCGGATAAAGTCGCACGGGAACAGCTAGTTTTTTATATAATTATATCATAAGGAAATATTCGCTATATTATTGTACCACTTAAAATAAATCTCATAAATATTGACTCATTACACAACTTTACCGCTTCGTATGTTGGTCAACAGGCGACCGGATGTGGCCGAAGACAATAAGCAGCGAATTAATTTCATTTGGAGCTCTAAATGACTTGTGAATCCAAAACGAGCACTTACATAACGACCATTTTCATTTGTAATGGAGATGATACGGCTCTTGTTGTTTTTTTTTTATGTACGATTATCGTTTTAACTTAACAATTAAATTATTTATTTTAATTTTCTTTAAAAAATGGTGCTTAATAAATTCTCTTTAGTACGTAGTTTTAAAATAACATGCTTCAAATTCGCCTCAGAATCTGTAACACGCAAACAGAATAAAAACTCCAAAACGGAATACCTAAAAAATACATCTTGTTTTTTTCTTAGTCTTTGAGAGTCTTAAAAGATTAACCGCATCATCATCTCTTTGAACACTGACTAATTTGCAAAAAAAAAATTAATTTAACACTGGCCGTTGACCGCTTCCGTCTGCATGGAATTAAAGAAAAACATCCGATCAACAGTTTAGATTACAAACTCTAACAAACATCCATCGATCTCAACTTTGACATTTATAATATTAGTGACATCGAAATTGAAATCGGGAACTATTGTGTGAGACCTTTGTTCTATTCGTAGATTTCGATATGGACTCTTGATCTATTGAAGACTGGAAGCAAGAATTGGAGTGCTAGGAATCGTGATAAGGAATTATTATCGCGCATAGGTATTTTTATATTCAGTTCCCGTACATTTAGCAATTACATATAGCAATTTGACTTTGACAGATTTTGATAAGGGACCCAACTACGGAAGTTAGTAAGCGATTACAGCATTCATTACGTAAGGCGACCCCAATACGTACAAAGTAACATACATACATGTAGTGCCGTTACTAAAGGGCGGTTAATCAAAGCAGTTAAAAGAGAAATCATAGCAAATGTAATTAGACGTTAATTTTAAACGCTTATTCAATAAACTTAAAAATACCTTCGAAACGATATAATTGCAGTCATCTCAATCGTCATTCAAAAACTAACAGATGTCAACATTTTTATGGCATTTGGGTGTTCGAAGCTTTATCTACATTGCGCTTTAGCCGGCGGCTAATGCGTGGGATTAAAACAACGCAAAAGTAAGTAGCTTCTAGTATCCTCTATATGTACTTAATTTCAACGAGATCCGTTCAGCCGTTTAGGCTACGAAATCTAACAAATATCACAAGATTTAAGTCGATGTTACGTACTTAAATAATTTTCCAGAATTCGGTAAGTACACCGAAAGTAATTAATAAAATTTCGGCAACGTATGACTTTCCTATAACTTCTTAAGCTTTACTGGAATTAAATAAGTAGTTTTCAACGTGAGGGATGAAGCCTTACAAGGTTTATAAACACGAAAGTTTGATTTCGGTGGAAATTTTTGGCTACGTAACTGGACGAGTGTAAGGTTGATGAAATTTGGAAAAAAATTCAAACAAAAAAATTGGACCCATCTGCAAGCATTACCTTTTGGATAAAAAAAGAATTATCAAAATCGGTCCACTAGCGGTGGAGTAATGCCGTAACACACATAAAAAAATTAAAAAAAAACAAAAAAACATACAGACGAATTGAGTACCTCCTTCTTTTGGGAAGTCGGTCAAAAAATACACAGATTACAATCTGGACTAACGCATAGGTAATTTATTATTGTAATTCGGCGTAATAGTCATATCAAAAACAGCAAACCTACGAGTATTTATGCAAAAACTCATTACTACAGATCACATATTATTAAACAAATACACTGCACATCAATTGTTTTTCTTTTCCATTGCTCTTTTATTATGTACTAGCTTTCGCCCGCGTCTCCGTCTGCGTGGAATAAAAAAAAACAAAAGTGACTAACATATGTGTTCTTACAGACAATCCTCTACATCTATACCAAATTTCATCGAAATCTGTTGAACCGTTTAAGCTACAAACTCTAACAAACATCCATCCATCTAATCTTTCGCATTTATAATATTAATAAGATGTTTCCATGTATTAAAGGCGCCAATGACTTCCATTTCTTAATTTAATATTTACGAATTCACAAAAAAAGGTATGAAGTACTTAGTTAAAGACAGATCGAACTAATTATACTACGAGTATACAAATTCAATACCACGTGTTTTTAATATTAAAACCTGTTTGTAACTAGCAGTACTTAGTTTTCGTTGTTTTATAATGTTGCTATCAAATGAGGACATCTTATAAAATTCGACAGATAAATATAACAGATCGTCGTCCCGCCTAGAGCGCGGTGGATAGACGAAATTATGTAATACAAGTAAAAAGCGTGAAAGCTAAATTCGTATCTCCTTTTTAGTTGTCCTGTATGACTAAGTGATGTAATCCGCATTCGGAGTCACATCAATTCAAATCCGGTTCATAAAAGGATGTATTTTATGGATTATTCCAACCGTCATGTCACCCCGCTCTGTCCCCACGTGGGAATAAAAATGATCATCAGTCCCACCCCTTAGTCCCACTATCACCAATAAGGTGACAGATGGAACCGTTATGAAATAAAATTAGTTTCAACCGTCCGCTCGTTGCAAAAGGCGGGACGGATGAAATTTTTTACTATCATCTTTTCCCACGTGGGGACAGAGTGGGGTGACGGTTTGGAATAAACCAATTTTATGTTTTTCTAATACTTGTTATAATGCCATTAGTTCAACATCAGTGTGCCCTAGTCGCTATATGTTCTGTTCTTCCATACATTGTAATCGGACTAGTTAAATTGTCTAATTCTAATTTGGTGTTACTTGATATGATTTTCAGATGAAATTGTTTCTAAATATTTTAATTAAGTGGCATAACGTACTGTTGTTCTTGGGGCAATTGTACAAAAAAGCTAAATTTGTTCTTCAGTCAAATGACTCATCCTTAGTATCCAGTCTTTCTGGAATTCTTTCCGTAGTAGTTGGCATTGGGCAGTGACGTCAATTACATACTTAACATTTGAGGTTATCTTATCTTTTACATCCATATTTTAAAAATATAACGCAAAACAAATGCAAATTAGAATCGATATGAGAATTAATTATTAAAGTGTAAAACTTTCACTGAATCGCATATGAACTTGTTCGTAATAACGATTCAGTTTATTCGAACTGTCCAGTTGTTGCCGACGGCGATGTATAATATAAGTTGTCTATTACATGCAAACCTGATTGACTACTGCGACATAAAAGCGAAGATAATGTTAGAATGTTCTACACTAGAGATGCCGAACCTTATTTCAGACAACATTCATCATTGTAGTGGTGCTTTACTCCTAACTCCTGTCGAACCTTCTGTGGAGTACAAGGTCCAATAAGAAATTCAAAACTTTATAACAAAACCATTATAGTTATATTCGAAGTAAATCCGGTATTAAGTAATACCTATATGTTAAAACACAATAAAACCCACGACATTGACCATAAATATAAGAGAGTGTTCGTATGTTTGTAACATAATAAGATTTAATGCAATATAAAGATAATTCTAAGTTATTACTTAGCTTCTTTATTTTTCATTCCAATTAAATAGTAACTTTATACTAGGTAACAACAACAATTGGAATCGAACATTATCACAAGATGGAAGTCCGTAAAACTAACTATTCAGTTACTGGCGTTTGTTCAAAAATAATCTATAACTAGTGAAGGAAATGTTTTACAAGTAAATGTTAATCCAAAATTAAGGGTTGTTCAAAATACAAATCAATGAAAATCTTTGTCTTTTAGTAGTCGGTGGAATCAAGAAAACATAGCAACCGGTAACTTAGTAGTACGGTCAATTCAATGGAAATAAGAAATTATATTTGTGCGTTTTACTGTCTAAAGATGTCATTTGTTGTCTATGGAATAGTTTTGAAGAGTTTCCTTAAATTAATCTTACTAATCTTACTAATATTATAAATGCGAAAGTTTAGATGGATGGATGGATGGATGGATGGAAGGATGTTTGTTAGCGTTTGTAGCCTAAACGGCTGAACGGATCTCCATGAAATTTGGCACAGGTTTAGAGCATAGTTTGGAAGAACACATAGGCTACTTTTTATCCCGGGATAAGTTACGGTTCCCGTGGGATTCATTAATTTAGTTTTTTAATGTTTACTCGATCATTGTACAACGCCAACGGTTCAACATACTCGTATCTTATTGAAATTTGGCACAGATGTAAAACAAAGTCTGGAGTATACATGGGATAAGCTTTATCCCCGAGGTGTCTGGTTCCCGAGGGATACGTAGCTTTTTGTTATTTATATTGTTCATATGTTTTCTAATACCACGCGGACGAAGTCGCGGGCAACAGCTCGTTAATACATATAATTGAATACGTCTGTAATTACAGCTTTATAAAAGTAAAACTATTTATATAAGTTTGTTATAATTTCTCATTTCCATTGATTTCGACTATAGGTATTTAAACGCATATTTAGTTGCAATTAAAGTCAAGGCGTAAAGAACGTTTATGCAGATTTCTCATGCAGATTTTCACAGCATTTTAAGTACTGCGAAAACAAAGGTATTCATTCCGTTATCGAGAGCCTAATCTTGATTGTAAAGGACCTGTCGCTAACACTTTTACGTTTTTCTTGTGATAAATAACAATAATTGTTAATTTGAAAACTGATATTTTAATATCTTTCAAATACTATTCTTGCTATTGTTAACTTGTATTGAATTTACTTATTTTTAGTAGCAACATTTGATGCCATTTATCTGTCGAAGTAATTTAAATTTTACTTAAATTTCTAATTTATGTATTTGATTGTTTTAATTATAATTTGTTGATAACATTAATTTATAGATTTCGGCCAATTAACACAAAGGTCACCTGATGTTTGTGAAGACTGCTAAAAGGAATACGCAACAAAACAAGTTGCATGGACTTAACAGTAGGCGAGTCATCCGGTTGGGGTCGTGGGAGATCAAGTGGGGGCCCTGATAGACTATCAACACGATCCCAGGAAGACGGTAACCTAGAGTGGTCCTTTGTTGCCGTAACATCGTTGAGCCACAGGGAGAGTTTGAGTGCCGAAGGTTCCGGTGTGTTCCCAGGAGATACCGTAACCTTCGTCAATGTCACTAGGGGATGGCCACCGAGGGGGTTTTAGTAGGTGAAATCCTACATAACCCTGCCTTCTCCCCAGAAGGCAGGGTATCTTTTAAGATTTCCCCCCATTACCAAAAAAAAAGGCGAGTCATCCGGACTTTGATTGGATGTTCTGACAACTTAGTTTCCTGTGTCTAACAAGGAATACAAGCATCTTTATAATAGATATCACTGTCAAAACATCTGAACCAAAATGTAATCACATCTCTGTTCTTTTCAATGGAAACAAGAGGGATGGAAATACATTTTAGTAAATATTTTCCGGCAGTGGAAACCGATGGTTAAGCTCATTCTTCTTGTAGGTTCGTTTAATTACTATTCTATAAGGAATAATAGGTCACTATACGTCCCCATCGAGAGGCTCGGAGCCTATCCTAAATAAGGGGTGACTAGGTCATAGTCAACCACGCTGGCCCACTGCGGATTGGTTGACTTCACACATATCTTTGAATTTTTTCGCCGATATGTGCAGGTTGCATCACGATATTTTCCTTCACCGTAAGAACGCCGGGTAAATATATGAAAAATCGAAAATCACATTGGTACATGGCGGGATTCGAACCCAAGACCTGTATATTACAAGTCAAACCACTGAGCCACCGATGCTCTAAAATCTAACGATCTAATTATTACCATTTTCACACGATCGATCACTAGAATTCAAAGATCGCCTGAAAATTTCACTATTTAGACTTTGAGTCACGAGTGGAATGTAATTCTCGATTTTATACCTGTTAGTAGAAAGATTTATACGGGAGAGCATACAAGATAGTTCCTGTTTTCCCAAGCACATGTATACACTAGTTGGTATTATCCAGCGAAAGTGAATGCCTCATCACGCCCCACCTGACCGTCTATGGGGTGGGCTTGAATATATAAACACATACTCAAGGTAAACGGTATAGTGTAAAAACAGTTCCGGCGTAGAAACTACTGGAACGGCCGTCCCCGCCCCAACATGCGAGGGATCTGGAGCCAAGTGGTCAGTGTTCAAAAGTTTTTTTTTTTAAACAATAGTGTACGAACTTTAAATTTCCTCGACCTTGTCAACTGAAAGTGATAAAGACAGAATTATAGAATTATGTGATTTTTTTCTTATAAACTTTTAGTAAATCTCCTTAGTCGACATTTTTTTTTTGCTTTTTTTTAATTAGCTCATTCGATGACTGAAGCAAAAGCAAACACAAAAAGTTTCAAAATAAAGTGTTTTGTTTTAACCGATCTAAAAAAAATTATTGTCACCCTAATTTAGGGTAGGCTCCGAGCCCCTTAGTGGGGACGTGAGCTGGTGATAATGAAAAATATATCTAAGAAATCATTACTACATTCAGTCTTCAATTTTTATAGCCTTTTTGATCCTGAACTAAGCTTTTTATTAAAATAAAATACAGATATACTAATAACCTAAATATTTCTTACAGATGAATTAAAAAAATCTCGTAATTCAAATGTTTTAACCTTTCAGACCTCGTCATTCTATTGTTTTATTTCTGTTTACATAACAACTGGTAGTTAAGTAAAATATTGACCATTGACAAATTTGAACATTCACAGTTTGGACAGTACGCGGATAATAGTCAAATATTGTTTTAACTCCGCTAATTGCTTGGGCTTGAATGATGCGAGTGAAACATTATGTGAATTTTTGATAGTTAACGGTAACATTTGCGATGTTTGTGATGTTACGAATTGTTTATATTTAAAATAGAGACTAGACTTACAGTTAATGGATTTTAGAATTCAAGTTGTCACAACGGTGTTAAGATTTTTTATTGAAGTTCCTGTCTTCTAGAATGTAAGATGGTACTCTGTATCGAATCTGGTTTAATTTCATTCCATTTATTAATTCTTCTTCTTGTTGATTTTTATGAGGTTTTCTTCTCACATTTTTAATTGTCAGACAATTCAATGTAAGAGCTTTAAGTAAGCACCCACTAACTTTTCGTTCCTAATTTTATCATACAAACTAACAAGAAGTTTTAGTTTTGATGAAAAAAGTGTAAAGTCAAATGTAGAACTTATTTTGCGTTATGCGTTTCACTAATGTTTAAAATCGGTGGAATGCAAAATTTTGAAGTTAATATTTCAAAGTTTTTTATATGTATTTTTTTGTATGAGTACTAGATTTTTTATATTTTTTATAACTTTAGTATTAGTACGATAACCTTGGTTAGAACAATTAAATTGTCTATTTCTAAAGATATTATGTCTAGAAACATAGTCATTGTTAATGTTTTTATTCTTTTCAACGTTGTTTCTCAGCATTGTTTCCTAGGTTCATCGATAAATTTGTAATAGCGAAGTGACTCTGAAGCACTTTCGTTTTCGTTGTTTTACGAAGTTATTCACGTAATCTATCTAAATTACGACGTATCTACGTCGGAATAAGGAATCATCGGCACGTTTTTTATACTTTTCGTTATACCACCTTGTACATAATGATATGCGATTAGCTAGATATCGGTAGAAGAGTCCAACCTTTATTCATTTTGGCAAATAAACGGCTTCAAAATTTTCTTAGATAAATCTAACGAGGAGGCAAAATTGTGGACTGAACATTTCCCAGTTTTGTTAGATTTATCGGAATGATCGGACTGTTCAGATAAAACTGTCAGATAAACTAAGCGTGTGTAGCGGTCTTAAGAAACATGTGATATATGTCCATACGTAAGATCTTGCGCTATTAATTATAACATTACCTTTGTATAAGGTTCTGGGTGAAGTAATAAAACTAAATTTCTTTAAAGTAGACGATACTATTTCGACGTTCCGAATACGGACACATTTTGAGGGCGTATTATGCAACGCGGATATTCTCTAACGCACTTAGACGCGTGAAGCACGATCGTCTTTCGGATACAGTAATTATAATACGTAATAATGCGTAATAGGTGTGCGACGGACATTTGTGTTGACTGTATGCATCCGAGAATGGTCCGGTTATATAACCGATATACGCTTTGAGAATAACAGACATCGTTATTGTGTATGAAATCGACCTCGTTACGTCATAGTGCAAACCCTAAAACAAAGAGTAGGCATCTGCTATCTATACATATAATAAAATTGGAGTGACTGTTTGTAACATTAAAAGAAAAATTCCATATTTCGGGAAGATGATGTATTTGCGTTGCTAATAACGAAAATTACATTAAAAAAATTGTCTGTCTGTCCGCAAGCTGCACTTGTTCCGGGTAATCTCCGAAACAGCTCGGCCGATTTCGACGGGACTTTCACTGAAGGGCAGCTTACATGGATAGGCATATTATAGGCTACTTTTTTTAAATTCTGAGGTGTCAAAATGCCATAACGGGTCGTCCAAATTTGCGCTAACGAATTTTTAAAGTAATTCTGTTCTTCTTGTCTAGGAATATACAGAAGAAATTATGCCGTGTGTGCATTTAACATATGTTGTAAAATATTTTTGGAATTAATTATGCTTTCTTTGATGTGAACATTATGTAACCAGTAAAAATGTGCACTGTTCAAACAGGAAGTAGGTACTCGAGCTAGGAACTTGTTTGGGTTTACTGCGAGACGAATTTAGCGTGAAAATGCAAATTTTTATGTAATTCTGATATCAAGTAAGCTTTTTATTTCTCTAGATTACGGTTACTAAAATATGTACACAATTTTTTATGTTTTTTTTGGTATTGTGTAAATCTGAGGATATACTCGTAATAGGTCAACTGAGGTTACCACTATTAGACTACAGTTGGTTTTTATCTATTTTTTAGAACCAAATAAGCTAATAAGAATTGACCATTAGTCTTTAAAGGTTATAAATCTTATACTAACATTTTTTTTAATATTATGTCGTTGGATATATAAGTAGAAGCAAGTTATGCAATTATTTTGCAAGTGCGTCCTATCGTTCGTTTTCGAGTTGTGTTAATGAAACGGATAAACTTTCACGAAGCGTTTTCACAATGTTTATATAATGTATTTGCGGATTTATTGTCAAATGTGTTAAATAAGTTTTCATTTTTATATAGTCGCAATTTTAAAATACAAATATGATATGAGTAAAGACGAATGTCCGTAATCGTGACTCGACTTTGCTTTCGTTATTCTCTTGATACTATTATGTAAGGCTCTAGACGCCCGCGCTATGACCCACGACGTTGTCTACCAATTACTTAGGTCAAATCGTGTGTCTCAGAGTAATCGTAACCTATCAACTATAAGTCAATTAAGCTTGTATAATAGCTTGAATTAATAATTGCGGTCATTTAAAAATCCACTTTCCTATTCTTTATTTATTTATCGTTTTCTGAACAATCGAAATCGAAAAAAGTCAACAGATATTTCAGTTTACATCCTCTGTCATTTTTCGACTAGAACAAAGATTTGTTGATGTTTTTTATTATCGTATTATTCTCTCTTAACCTTCTCGTAATTCACACAATTATATTCAACTGTGTGTTGTCAAGGCGTATGAGTTCTGTTTGTGCTATGCGATAATCACTACAAAAAATTATTAATAATATGTTTAATTTTAAAGCTTTATTATCTTTGTTACAGTTTACCCTAGCGGTATTACAAATCGCTCTAGTGACGGGCAAGGCGCTTATACCACAAGAACAACAAGCCCAACAACAGTTGGAACCGAAGTCAGCTTCGAGCAATGTAGCCCAGAAGCGTGTAGGCTATGATTACCCCGCCCCGCCTCTGGATCTCGTGAACCCTTACCAAGATCACGACGATCTTCATGTTCACGGAGATCATCATGAGGTGATAGACCATCACGAAGATCATGACCATCACGGTGATGACTTCCACGACCATCATGATCACCATGATCTGCATGACCACCATGATCACCATGAAGAGCATCACGTAGAGGAACACCATGAGGAACATCATGATCACCACGACCATCACGATCCCGGTTACTGGAAAAAGAAACTGATCTGGAAGCCCGGCTGGAAGAAGATATGGAAGCCATCCAAAAAACAAATATGGAAACCATCATCGAAGAAAATATGGAAACCTATATGGGTACCTACCAAAGTTCCCGTTTGGAAAGACATCAAAGTACCCGATTGGAAAAAAATTTATAAACCAGTATGGAAACCTATCAAAGTACCGGCATGGAAAGAAGTGAAAGTTCCAGATTGGAAGAAAATTCAAGTTCCAGTTTATAAAGATATAGTTGTACCTGGCTGGAAAGATATTCAAGTACCTGCATGGCGCAAAATATGGGTGCCAGAATGGGTCAAAGTAGGTGTGCCTGGAGAAAAGTACCTCGGTAAAGACCACGACGGTTGGGAATATACGTCACACGATCTATGGAAGAAGAAATTAATTTGGAAACCTCTTTGGAAGAAATATTGGAAACCAGCTAAAAAGCAAATTTGGATACCGGACAAGAAATTGGTATGGAAAGATGAGTGGAAGCAGATTTGGAAGACAGAAAAGAAGCAAATTTGGGTAGACGACAAAAAGTTAATCTGGAAAGAAGCTTGGCAACAGATTTGGAAACCCTCCAAGAAACTGATCTGGGTTCCAGACAAAAAATTGGAATGGAAGGAATCCTGGAAGCAAATATGGATCCCGGACTGGAAGGACATTTGGGTGCCGGGAATTAAGAAAATATGGCGACCAGTTTGGATTTCAGAATGGTTCCCATCACCGGATCACCATGAACACGTTCATGAATCTCACGGTTGGGACAGAAGTGATAATAGCGCAGCATCCAGCCAAAAATCGGTGACAGTGAAGAAAGCTCCTCAGCAAACGAGCCCTCAACAACCTACACAGTCAACGTGGCAGTTCCCGAAATAATTAACTTAATTTAAAGTATTTGGTTTTATATAATTGTCAAAAATGTTCGCAGAATCATAAGCAATAAGAGCGGTCACGTGCGACGGAATCACGTCTGGATTATAGGTAAATGCCTAATTGAAATTGCAAAACGCTCTGCGAAACTAATTAGTAAATATTGCGATTGTTTCTATGAACTGCGAACATTTGTTATTGTTACAAGTAACTATTAAAATCGAGATTGATAGCGTTGCAAAAGAGGAGTATTGAAGCTTTAACTGAATTACGTAATGTTCTATTGAAAAATTTTTTTACATATAGTATCTATGACATATACCTTATCTAAAATTTCAACCTTATTAATATAAAGAGTAAAAATGGTAAAGCTTGTTGAAATCGGATTACGGTGAGAATCAGTAAATGTAAAGAGCCATTGAAGTCAGTTACGTTATAAAGTTGAAATTGCTTTGTTTTGCCTTGTCAATGGTAATTCTGACACTATGACAATAGTAATTTGACAATTTCCTCGCAATCGCTCGAAATGATGTAATTTACTTTACTCGTGATGGTGCCCACTGATGTTTTGTGTTTTGTTGTTCTTAGTGTGTGTGTTTCTAGTTGTTGTTATTGAGTACTTTAATTTTAAGTGAATTTAAATAGATATAGCTGAACCAATGAAATAAATATAAGTTTTGTTATATTCTTATTACTTGTTTTACTTCGAACATACTCGTATTATGATATGTTTTGGCTGAGCGTAATTTTAAATTTTATTTAAACTCCAATAATAATTAGTCAAGATCTATTAACTCTAGATATTGTGTTTTGCGGGAGATGTATCCGGCTTATCCTCTCATCACTAACTCAGTATACGTGCTTACTATCAGGTTCATAGCCCTAAATTAGGGATGACTACAACTTCATCGAGCACGCTGACCCAGTGCGGGTTGTTGACTTCACTCACATCTTTGAATTTCTTCGCCGATGCAGGTTGCATCACGATGTTTTACTGTAAGAACGTCGGGTAAATTATACATCTTAAATTCGATAACCACATTGGTACATGGCGGGATTCGAACTCAGGACCTGTAGATTACAAGACAAATGCCTGAGCCACCGACGCTCGTTAGCGAGACATGCGGCACGTAACTATACAGTACCTAAATGTTAGTTACCCACCATTTTCTTCTTGCCTTCGTCTTCGCCGTTAAAGCGAGAATCTGAGGTCGATAAAAAGCTGCAATGCTAAATAAAAATGGACATTTCGGACTGTCTTTTTGCAATCGCATTGTTACCTCAAGCACTTTTAACAACTTTATATACAGGATTATTTGTTATTGACGTATTCCTGTAAGGAGGTGACGAAGGAGAATATTTTTTTTTAAGGTGCGACGCCTACAAACCTCTTAAGTGGTTTGGCGGGAAAGACTTATGTAACGATATTATAATGTTTTGGAAATAAAGAAACAATAAAAATGTGATAATTTTGGACCCCTATATGCATTATGCAAAAGTTAACCGTTTTTGAGCATTTTTTAATAAATATTACTAATAATCTTAACCCTTACTAAAGTTCTGAATGCAAAAGGTTATATGGATGGATGGAAGGTGTTTATTATTGTTTTTAACCTAAACTGCTTAACGGATCTCGATGAAATTTGGCACAGATTTTTTTTTTATAATGTTGATGTTGAGGAATATTATTGATCCCGTAATTAAGGACGGTTCCTGGGGATACATTACTTGTGTTTTTTCATCTTTACTTGATAATTCTGCAATGGGTCGACATATTTTATTGTAATTTGGTGCATCTACAAAACAAAGTGTAAACAGACATATGCGATACAGTTCATCCCTTAAAAATATCAGGTCCCCGAGGGATATGCAGATTTTTGTTTTGCATATATGAACTTCATACGTTTTTATAAAGCTACGCGGGTGAAGTCACACGCAACAGCTAGTAGATAAATAACGACTACTATTTTATAAAGTGATGTAAGTGTGTTGTTATACTTTCCTAAATTTTACATTGTCAAAAACATTGTCATTTTGTTATCTAATAACACAACATATGTTACTATTTCGTCAGCGCGAATTAACGTCAGAAAGCAACTTAGGTCATGTAACTAGAGTATTACGGCTAACCCTATGACTAAATCGTCCGATGCTTGAGTTATTATTCATGTGTCCTGGATATTGAAGCATTACTGGTAATTCCATCGATCGATCCTACACCATCGAGAAATATTACCTACTCTTACTACTAGTCTACTCTTGGCTATGAAACCTATATACTTTCATTCAACAGATAATTGTAAAAAAGTAAAACGCATCGTACAATAAAAGTAAAGTATTGAAATTAAACTGTAGAAAAAAATATTTTAAGTTTGTATCCAAAATATTGCTATTCGTAAACTGTCAGGCGCTGAATAATCATGAATCCTCAATATCCATCGCGAGATCATAACAGTATTTTACTACATTTACTCTAGTAGTTTAAGAAGCACATGTGCAAATGCAGATGTCTATGGGCAGTGGTCGGTTTGTTATTTTGACGAATTATGGTGTCCGAATAATTGCAAGCTAGATCACATAAGAGTAAAACTGTTCTCTTTGCACTTAAAAGGTGTGTAGGTTCAAACAATTGTGGTGTAACGCCCCCTGCTCTGTCTCATTGTTCTGCCCTTACAAAATAAAATACTATGGTTTAAATTGACATTTAACAAATCTCTTACAGTATTTTCCTTTTGTTACATTCTACAGTTTCCAATGAATAGTGAAACTGAAACACTTCGCATTCACTGCGTTTGTCATGGATTCGGGAATGCAATGCTTTAAACATTGAACACTTATAACAGAGCTTCACAGCTCAAAAATGCATACGCATGAATGTGTTCTAATAGCAATCTAACAATTTGAAATGTGTGTATTACACGATTCAATTTTTTTAGCAGCTCGCCGGTTACATGCGAGCGCATTTTGCCGAAGCTCAATTCTGATAACAGTATAGTTGTTTCACTTTTTTCCAATATAAATATCAAAGCTTAGAATGTCGATGGATGGAAGATGGTAGGATGGATGACTGTTTATTAGCAGAGATCTCCAAAACGGCAAAGATAGGTCTAGTAACAAAGTCAATATCACACAACTATCTTTATTATGATAAATATAATTGACTAAGTTTTCTCGTGCGACTTCTTCCGCATAAAATAATGAAAATGTTAATTTTATGGTTTACATGTGTCAAAATATCAATTGCAAATGTCATGACGACAAACCACAGCAACCATGCTTCCTTAACGTTAGCAGCTTGTAGTTTATGATCCCTTCTCTACATGAATGTTCTTTCCAATTCTTTTATCCCCAAGTTTAATAGTGTGAAATTATGTACCCTAAAGCGTGCCGTAAGTGTAGGACTTTTTATTAAAAAAGGAATTATTTAAAAATATGCTGTGATTGCTGACATCCTACGCCACAAAGTAGTGTGTGTTTACGCTTTATTATATTAGTTAGTAAAGATGAATTATACATGAATAATCATAAGATAACTGAATTCATTTTAACTCAATATACAATCCAATTACACGCAGCAAGTTTTGCCCGCTAAAATAATTCGCTGAAATTAATAGGGTTGTTGTTTTTCACTTCCAATTAACAATCTACCAAATGCAATAACTTCAAATAACAATCACAAGTGAAAGTTTCATTGAACGATGTTAAGCTATAGTTTCAGTAAAACAACAATTCAAAAGAAAACAAACAAGCACTTTTATCTAGGTTCTAATTAACTGAAGTTAAAAAATACAAACATTGAAGTACTTTCATCTATAGCTATGCTAATAATGCTGATGTAAGTTGCATTCGAGACTTGGGTGTACTGGTGGACTCCAAGCTCTCGTTTATCGAGCATGATTGATTGGTTGATGAGAACATGGCGCATGCAGCTGTGCCGAAATGTCGGGAGCTATAACAACCCTATCGTGGTAAGAAACCCGTATATTACGAACATTATAATTGTAAAACCACGACAGTTTAAAGTTATATGTTGATGGGGTAGTTAGGAGAGCCAGCAGGGCGTTAGGGTTTATAAGGAGATCTTGCTCCGATTTTAAGATAACTACGCCGTTAAAAATACTTTATAACGCATATGTCAGATCCAATCTTGAGTACTCTTCTTCAATCTGGAATCCTACTTACAAATGTCACATTACACGCATCGAACGTGTACAAAAGAGGTTTACTAGAATGCTTGCCTTTAAAGATCGGTCAGCTCCGCGATTCTCCAATTACTCACAAAGACTCGAGTACTTTAAAATCAAGTTACTACAACATCGTAGAACGGCAACAGATTTAAAGCTTTTATATAATATCATGCGAGGTATAATGCTTTTCCCCGAATTACTGACTGAAGTCAACATCGCGGTGAATCGTAGCAGTTCGGTTAGACGGACCAGGAGATGCGAGCTGTTCAAACTGAAATCTTATCGCGCCAACGTAGGTTGGAACTCTGTAATTAACAGAATCTCCCGCAGCTATAACGATTTTTTAGCGATCGGTGTTATGATGTTGACATTTTCCAAGTCTCCGTGTCCCGATGTTAAAACTTAATAAACAAAAAGGATCTCGGCTTATATTACTACCAGTAACACTTTTGAATTTTCTTTTGTTGTTTGTTTAATATTTGTACCCTAACATATAGTTATAATTAACGTGATTCAACGTTTGTTATCGAAAGAGTAAAACACTATTTTCTTGTGAGCGCTGTGTACGCCTGTCATCTGTACCATCTTTTGCTTCTTTGTTTTCATTGTCTACAGTATATTAATTTAGTTGTGAACTTTGAACATGCAATTGGTGTACCTTTCCAATAAATAAATAAATATAATAAAGCGTAAACACACACTACTTCGTGACGTAGGACGTCAGCTAAAACAGCATATACTTGAATAAATCCTTTTTTAATAAAAACCTCTACACTCACATGCTTTAGGCTATATTTTTCACACTATTAAAATTAGGGTGTAAATAGATTGGATAATATGTAGAAAAAGGACCATAAACTACAAACTGCCAACATCAAAAAAGCAAGGTTACCATGGTTGTCATTTGTGAATTTGAATCTAGACATTCAAAATTGAGAATTTGGCAAATGTAAACAATAAAATAAAGTTTTTTATAATTACGTGCGGATGGAGCCGCACAGGAACAGCTAGTCCCATATAAATATAACTGCCCAACAGGCACTACAACTACAAAAAATTGTGATATCTTATCAAAAGCCTAAGTAATCATAAAATATGTCTGAGCATAGAATAAAAACCTAAACTTGCCCATTTTTTTAAAAAATATACTTAAAACTGTGTTTTATTGTCAATAACTTTTTGTAAACTTAGCATCAATAACTAATGTTGTAAATCATTATAACACATGTAATATTAATAAGGAGATGATAATAAATTAAAAGCCAATTCAGTTAGCTTCAGATTTATTAAATTTTTTAAAATAAGTGACTAGATAATATCAAACATCAAATTGTGCAGAACTCGAACGTCCGAAATCAATATAGGATCCTTCAGATCGATCCGAAAAATATTTTAAATACTCTGTAAGAAACGAGATACAGCGATTATAAGATTGCTCTTTATACGATCATGTTGTCTATCTTAGGATCAGATTGAAAATAGAAATTAAAATAGCGCGGATACGTATGTTTTTCAGATCCAATATTGATTTCGAACGTAAATAGAACAGTAGTGCTTGAGACATTTATTGGGGTAGTTTTATGGAGAGTCCCCCGCGTACATTCTTAAGCCAGGTCGGCGGAGCCGCGTGCTCGTTGACCCATTCCTGTGTCTTCACACGGTACCAGACGCGCTTCCAAACAGGGACGAAGACACTCTTCATCTGCCAAGTCTTGATCCATTTAGGGAGCCAGACGGACTTGTTCTTCCAGTACCCCTGGTACAAGTAACGTTCCAAGCTCTCGCGATCCCTGACAAAGAAATTAATTAGTTTAGTAAAAAGCAATATAACCGTGGATTTCCACTACCGAAATAAGTACGAAATTTCTTTGTCTTCCTCTTTCTTCTTTAAAGAGACGTAATATTAATATGTTTTTTTGTCTTTCGACTTAGGTCTAGATTATCATTATGTTAAAATAAAAGTCGAAGTAAGAAAATTATTATACACTAGGTGTTGGTCGCGACTTCACCCGCGTGAAATTAGAAAATAATACAAATGACAAATTACACTGACAATGTAGGTTTTTAATGGTAAAAGATTTTTTGAAATCAGCCCAGTAGTGTTTGAGGTATATCAATACATACAAAAATAAAAAAAAATCTTTCCTGTATAATATTTGTATAGGTTTATACAATGCAAAGGCGTCTAGCAAATGGTCTAAGGGAGAGATGATCAAGGGGGGCAGTTGTTTTGAAATGCATTTCTACCTTAATCATACTAATATCATAAATGCGAAAGTTAAGATGAATGGATGGATGGATGTTGGTAGCTTAAACGGTTGAATTTGGTATAGATGTAGAGGTTTGTATGGAAGAACACATAGGCTACTCACTTTAGTTTTTTAAATGTCGCACGGACGGAGTCGCGGGCGAAAGCTAGTATTGAAATACTTGTTCAATGCGCTTCTATTGTTTAACATATGTTTAGTATTTGTTTTTTGTATTGTAATTAGTACTTACCTTCCCGGCTTAACATCGCCGAGCTTAATGGTAGCAGTTTGCGCATATTCATACTTGTTAGCAAGGCTGAACACCGTCATAATCCCAAAAACGATCTGCAAATAAAACACATGAATTATGTTGGGTTTCTGAAGTTTCCACTTATTTTATGACTAGCTGTTCCCGTGCGACTTCATTCGCATGAAATTATGAAAGTCGTTTTATTGATTACATTTGTCAAATTATTGCAAATGTCAAAATGACACTCATGACATGATGACAGCAACTTATTATCTCTTTCCCACATTAGGGTTTTATCCAAAATATTTACCCCCTAAGTTTAATGGCGTGAAAATGTATAGCCTAAACCGTGACGTAAGTGTAGGGCTTTTATAAAAAAGAGAATTAGTGAAAATATGCTGTAATTGCTAACATCTTAGGCAACAAAGTGTGTGTTTACGCTTTATTATAATAGTATATATTAACGAATGGTTAAATATATTTGGGAAACTGGCCTTTAATCAAATGGTTCCGTAATCTATAATACTGTCAGTTTTCTCTTTGTACAAATGCAAGTGAAATGGTTTCTTTAAAAAGGAAAAAGAAATTATATTTGACTCCTCCGAAGCAAATGTTAGAAAAGGACGTTACTTTATTGTATTTCAAGATAAAACTTTATCAACAATCATTTGATTACACAGAATTTAATTAATTAAAATATTTTTAACTGACGCCAGGAATTGAACCCATATTGATATAGGTAGCGCCTCACTGCCTTAATTATACGTTACGACATTGAAATAATGAACAGAACTTTATAATTAAAATAATAACCAGCATCAAAAGTACAATTTAATATATTTTAAATGAATATAGAAAATAAAAAGTAAATATTTAATGTGATACACCTCCGCAAACTGACATTGAAAATAAATTGTGAATAGAATATTGCAGAGCAATCGATATCATAATATATGCAGTATAGCTATAACTTTCCATGGACATAGACATCTAGACACAAATGGTGAAGGTCCTTGCAAATGCACAGCTAATCTAACCATTTCTCTCGAATTCGTAAGATCTAAGAAATTTTAAACGCCAACATTCTTAACCTAAAGCAACTTGCGACATTAAAAAAACGTACACTCAGTAAAGTATTTCGTGTTTTTTTTAAACAATAATGTGACAAACGAGCAAGCGGCCACCTAAATCCGCCAAAATGCCGATGCGACCGCTGTCCATAGACATCCGCAATTGCAAATGCGTTGCCTACTTTAAATCGACGGAGGAGAAGACGCACATAAATAGGATATTTCCCGTTCCCATGCGCCTCCTCGACCGTTAAATCCACCTTCCCATCCAATCCTTTCCTTATAAGAAAAGGGTGGAAAAGGAAAGGGACTAAAATTGGGCCTCCGGCACCACACTCATCAGACGAAATGCGGAATTGCTCCCACTTCCCGCCTGTCTTCTGTGTGGTCGTGGTATTTCACCGGGCAAACCGACCCATTCGTGCGAAGATGTTAAAGAGGGCTCTACCATTGTTAACACAAAAAACGCTCGATATCACACAATAATTGAAACATGAGCCAAATTAAAATAAGTGTAAAGAATTGTTATAATTTATGAAAATAAACATAAAAATGCAATCGCAGTACAAGTAACTCTTTCTCGGAATTCTTTTAACTCCTTCGCATATGCGATATTAGACATATGCGACTCTAATATTAGAGTAAACTGTCGCTGGTTTTAAAAAAATATGCATAGATATGAAAATAAATTTTCAAATCCACTATTAAGATTTTTACGCTTTACATGAAAACAAAAAGGTTATTTATAAATAACATTACTTTTTAAAAACTGTTTTTACACAACTTACCATAATAATCCCGCAAACTTTAAACATTTTCACTTGTCAATTTCAACTGGTTTGAATCAGAGAACCTCTCCTGCGACGAGAAAAACTGAACTGAGCAACGATGTCGCTGTTAATGCCCTTTTATAGCAATTTTCCGATCGCTGCTAGGGCGTCTTATAATAACTTTATTTCGACGCAATACTTTAATATCGTTTAAAATTTTCACTCAACACATTTGTAACATAAGGTTTAATTTCATTTTACCTTTCTGTGATGACGTCGAACTAAAAATTAAACGACGCAGGAATTCTAAGTATGTAATGGTAAACATTTCTTAATTTACAATGATTTCACAAATTGATATGTTAATAGTATCTTTAAGCCACCATACTTGCTTAAGGTACGCCATACACGGAATAGAGTATTCTTTTGGTAACCGCTGAAAAGGTGGAAACCGCTATAGGCTGTAGGGAATGATTGCATCCATATACGGTGGCGATTCTATGAAAATACAAGTAAATGAACCCGGAGTATATTCGTTGTAAAAAAGACAGCAAAGTATATTCTCAAACAAAAACCATAAAAGCAGTTGTCTATGATTTTTTTTTAATCTGGATCCCCGTTTCTTTTGCTATTTATCGGTTATGGTAGAGACCTTTACTTGTTTCGATAGATGTTCGTTGTCCAGTTTTGACTTTTCGGAAATAGTTATAAACAGACTGTTGGTTCTCTTGAATAAAACAAAAGAAAGAAAAAAAGACCCCAAATTTCGTCGCAGGATTTTGAGCTAAACTATTTAACTATGTCGTAGCCTTTGACTCCAAAAATCATACAATAAAATAGGACCCACCTGCAAGCACTACCTTTCGGATGAAAAAAATGATCAAAATCGGTCCACTAGGCGGAGTTATGCCGTAACACACATAAAAAAAACATACAGATGAATTGAGTACCTCTTTCTTTTGGGAAGTCGGTCAAAAAATGATCAGTCAGGACGTCTACAAAGGTACCAAGAACCAAGAAACAAGAACCAAGTCCATGGGAAATCTGAGAACTGTTTTAGAACCAGCAGGTTTACTGCTAAAACATGGATGTTGGTTAAATGATTCAACATTAGTAAAAGCATACAGTACAGCATACATCTTAAATGTAACATAACTAGCTGATGCCCACGACTTCGTCCGCGCAATATTAAGATAAAATAGTAGTCTATAATAAGCCCGTCTATGTCAGCTACCCTTCAGTGAAAGTCCGGAAATCGACTCGGCCGTTTCCGAGATCACCTGAAACAAACGCGGCTTACGGACAGACAGATAGACAAAAAGACAAAAATGTTTAAATGCGATTTTTGCTATCGGCAACGCAAATACATCATCTTTCGGAAATCTGAAAAATTTTTCTTATGACATTACAAACAAACACTTCAATTTTATAATCACGATATTTAGACAAACTATAATAAAAAAAAAATGTAATTTTAATTCTGTGTGTCTGCGGTCTTATAAACGGCTGCACCGATTGTGACAGGACTTTCATTGGATAGTAGGTGATGGATGATGTATTATAGGCTACTTTTTTATTTTTGCATTGACGAAGTTGCGGGCAACACCTATATAGATTTAATGGTGAATTTAAATTAGCAAGGAATGCAAAGTTAGTAGCATTGTCATTGACATATTCCCCTGGCTGCGTTTACATCATATTTAGAGCGCGCGCACACCTTTGACTAAAATATCGCACAACTGTTTAGTAGCGCTTTGATTCCTATGAGCTTATATGCAGGTGCACATACTACTCGATTTTTATTTGTGCAACTAACGGCCGGTCTCAATATGCAATTTTTTCAATCGAAAATCTCAATCCGTATCCTAATCTTTTGAAATACTGTCTCAATAAACGACCGAACGATAGAAATTCGATCTAAAAACATGACTAATCTATCGGAGGGAAAAATCTGATTTCTAACACTTTTCGGATCGCCCTCTGTTTGAAAGTGTCAGTTGCAGTGTTTCAATAAATGTTTTTGGAATTTTGACATATCTCTCAATCTTTATTTTACAATCTATGGAAATCGAAAGATTTTACTAATTTATTATGAGATTAAAAAATGGTTGGCTTGTTGCCGTATAGTGATAGCTGATAGTGAAAGTGATTTGGAGGTGTTAGAGCAACTTTCAG